>NC_061091.1:22965119-22987619 GCF_015104395.2 Macrobrachium nipponense
ATTGACCAACAGGAAATACAACTGAAAACTTACAACATATTCCAGTAAAAAAAAAGACCCAAATACGAGATTATTCAGATACAAATTCAAAACTTTATTCAAATGAATACAACTAGTTAATATCTACAAAAATATAACAATATAATATAAGTATTAGTAAAATAACTTATGAGTGGGGTTTACGACCTCATGAGATTGACCAATAAGAGAAGTAAACTAGACCCATGACGAAATTGGTAAGAAAAACATGACCCAGACAATTCCCATTACGTAATTTCCCATTTGAGAGGAAGTGGGTGATGTCCGGGGAGCCTTTGTGGATGATAATATCGAGATATTGTTGGAAGATGGCAAGAAGATGATTGACAGATGGGATAGTCCCGGCTATGAGACAGACAAGGTTATGCATAGGAATGAAGGTTTAAAAGGTTTTGATTTTAATGATGCCATTCATAGAAACTAGATAGCGGAGAAACGAGACAGAAATAAAGCGATCTAAGTTAATCAACTTGATGAAAGGCTGTTGACTTTTAAACTAAAAGCATCAATTATGAAAAAAAATTAATTAGGGTGAGGGGATAAATTAAGAAATAAGGTCAAACTTAAAGCTTAAGACAGACTGTGATAAAACTTATTATTAAAAAAAAATATAAGAGGAGGAATGAAAGAAAGAAAAACAATTTGGAATATTAATATGGTGAGAGTGGAAAGAAGGAAATAAGATGAAACGGAAGCATAAGGCAGACTGTAATACTAACTATTACTCAAAAAAATATATAAATAAGATGAAAAATAAAAAGTGGAAACAAGACAAATGTTTATAGCAACTGACGAAAGAATAAGACACAAACATGTGTTTGTGAGCTCCCTGTCCACACTATCCCACCAACCAAGATGAGCTTTTATAATAACTAAGGTGAGTGAAAGATAGAGAAATAAAAGTGGACACGAAACATCCACAGGACAAACATATACTGACGAAGGAAATATGTATGTTTGTGAGTCCTGGGTCCACACTCCGTCCCACCACTGGAGACGAACCAAATTTCAACACGAACGGAATACGAATGTCCCAGAAGAGATACAGAAATCTCTCTTTTGGTCAGCCACGCCCGAAGTGTTCGTCAAGAGGGCGTCATAACAGCATTGTAATACCCGACTTCCTCTTCAACAAACCGAGTATATGGGACTATAAACAAGCTATTAGGATTCCCCTACAATCAGGTCAAAATTCCTCCAGGCCTAAGGCTCGCAATCCTTAGGCTGATGACTCTGGTCGGTCCGAGTGGTCCTACTGTAGATTTCACACATCAAAAGTGTGTGGTTACATTTTACCAAAATTCTCCAAAAAAGTATTGGAGCTCTACATCTCTTAAGGATTACGAAATACTTAAATGTATCAAATATATTCTCAGTTCAACAATACAAATGCAAAGGTAAAACTTTTCTCAGATAAAAGAATAATGATTTTCTTGGAAGGTTCCAACACTATACGAAAAGTTATATATATTATCTGTACATGAACTTTGTAAGTTCAAAAAAAAAATCATAACACGAAAAAACATTTACTAATGTAAAAAGTTAAGAGAAAATACCCAAATCTTCAAGAGACTAGATGACGATCAATTCATAGAAAGCCAACTAAAACGTAATAATTAAAAAGTAAATTTTTACGAAATAAACCCGAACATAATCTGAAAGCGTAATTGAGTGCTGGATCAAAACAGAGAGAGAGAGAGAGAGAGAGAGAGAGAGAGAGAGAGAGAGAGAGAGAGAGAGAGAGAGAGAGAGAGAGAGCTTTAAAGATGAGTGTTTGGGGATAGCCAAAACGCAGCCCTGTTGCTTCGAGTTCCAAAATAAAAAGAAAGAAACTTTTTACGCGAAAAAATTAATAAAAGAAAGAGAAGAAGATGAACAGACTAATAAAATAAAAAGGAAAAGCCACGAGGGAAAGGTAGCCTAACATAAAACAACCATACTCAAATATGGCGCAAAATCTTCAAAATCTTGATAAACATGGAAAGACTTCTGGATAACAAGAATCTGCAATTGCGGTTTATAAATTCCCCCATCACGGGAAATTAGGACGTAAACTCTAACCTGTTGAGAATTTTAATAGTGTCCATCATAGGGATGACATCATTAGAAGATGGCAACGAAGGTGAGAGTCAGCTGGGATAATAATGGCCCACAGAGTCTTTAGTAAGGAAAGAGAATAGTGTCTGTCCGTCCGTCAGCCCTCATATCTAAAATACTACCGAGTCTCAAGGGCTGCAAATTTGTATTTTGATCACCCACCTTCCAATAATCAAACATAACAAATTGCAACCCTCTAGCCTCAGTAGTTTAAAAAAAAAAATTTATTTAAGGTTCAAGATAGCCATGGATCGTGCATCTGGCAGCGCTTTCCAGAGCCATGGGACGCACCCTCACTCTAACACATCTGGCGACCAAATGGAGAGCTGCCGGTCATAGTTCATGGTTTTAAACTCCATTTCACGTAGTACCGAAAACTCATTTGCGCCGAAGACATTTTTTACTTTGTTTACTACAGATGTGATTCTGAATACGTCATTTTCATGGCAGAAACATCTATATGTATGGTTATGAAAGGGGTTCAACCGAGACAGTTGAACGGAAGATATGATGACTATTATGTGCATTCATACATGCACAAATACAAACGTATGGAAATAAAAAAAAATGTCTCTCAGTAACCGTCTATCGTCGCATCTAAACCAGCCATTGGTGGGTGTAACTTTTAACCCAAGTACAGTGGACCGGATATTAAACGATGATTATGGCTTAATGTTTGTGAATACGTATATATATATATATTTTTATTAGATATATATATATATATACTATATATATATATATATATATATATATATATATATATATATATATAATATATATATATATATATATATATATATATATATATATATATATAATATTTACACACATATATACCTCAACTGGCATTTATTTCATACACTTTTCATTTAATCTAGGCTATCTTGCCAAGGTGAAAGTCATAGTTAGGTATCAACCCATATGCAATTCATTTCCCCTACCATAAAATATTTCTGTCAAAAGTTTTCCATTTCCATTCGTAATCAGTTATTATCTAAAAGCCTACATTAAGGTTCCAGGCACTTTACCTGTTAATAACGCTGGTCCGGGTCCTTTGCACGGGTGTGTAATCCCTGGCTAGTTGCCACGCCTATGGGTCAAAGTCCTTAAAATACCTCCCAACAAAGGTCGTTACACACCACGCCCTTCCTTTACGGTCGGACCAAAGCCAATTTACCTATTAAAAGGATATTAAGCAGAGGGTAGATCTACGTGGCCTTTCTTCTATGAGACACTGGTGGGAGGTTGAGGTCTCAATTAAGATATGAAATAACCTCGCAAATGCGATGACTTATTAGTAATTCACAACTTTTAGTTAATATTCTCTATGGTTTTTCCTTACTCCCTCTTCCCTACACGAATCATTGACCTTGCCCTATACTTGTACTGCAAAAATTGAACAACCTTTCCTTCTCAACGTGGTAAAATCCTCTTCGTCGTTACAGCTGTGAAATGAAATAGCGATGTGAATTTTTCATCAAATAAAAAAATTCAAACGAGAATTTTAGCAATATAAACAAGGGTGAACTGGAAAAAAAAACGAAAATTCTAAGTTAAATTTTAAGCAAATGTAACGGTTGAGAATACTGAAAATTCGAATTCCTTTACTGCGCCGCTTCTGTTCATGATATCATTACTGAGGTTGCAAACTAATTACCAGGACAACGTTGCAAACTAATTACAGCTACAACCCAATACTCAATTAGGAACGACTGCTAATCAAATTGAATGCCTATCTTCCTGCCATCAAGAGTCTGTTGTGTTCACAACAGATGATGAAATGGAAAATTCATTTTAAGTCTTCAGCCACAGAAGGACAAATTATATCAGAAGAAAAAAAAAACGAGCCCCGATTCCCGTTTATACTGATGAGAAATATGACCAAATGCAAACCTGACCTGTAGCTAAAATATATTTTTGATTCGGTGAAACTGCTTCATCGGGAACGCCCACATTTGAAAATGAACAAAGATCCGTGGAAAGAATAATTACAAGACTATATATATATATATATATATATATATATATATATATATATATATCTATATATATATATTATGTAATTGAGAGAGAGAGGAGAGAGAGAACCGGAGTGAAGGATTAAGAACCTCAAAATTAAATTGGTCCGATGAGAAGCTAAGATCGCTAGGGAGGAAACATAAAAGTCGTTGGATTTAAGCTGAGAAAATTGCCTTTGTTAATTCACTCTGGGGATTAGTGGCTGCAGGAACATGGAAAATGAAATAGAAAACTACATATAGAATTTACAACTGACTCTATTTCCAAAAGGACTTAAACCCTGACAATGCAATGCTTGCATATACAAATTACACGCCAACAAAATATATGAATTGTTCATAACGAAATTATATATATATATATATATATATATATATATATATATATATATATATATATATATATATATATAATTAGACATGATGAAACACAAATATGAATAATGTTCGACTATACTGACATACTTCATAATTCCATAAAATTTATACAAAATATTAAAATAACGAAAAAATAAAGTAGGCATTTTAGAGTTACTCAAAAGACAGGCCCTCAGAGACTGGATAATGAAGAATTGAAGAACTCTCACCAAAGGCCACACAAATGATTATACCAGATAATTCCCATTCTTTGGGAAAGCTAATGAAGATAACGTTGTTGTCGTCGACGAAACAACTCTACAAGGCAAAAATCAAAAGTGGCGAGAAGTGGGTCCAATTTAAAAGATGGAGGCTCAAGCTTAGACGGACATGTGGATCAATTTCAATGAGGCTTAACTTAAAGGTAGCTGGAAATGGTGTGTTTTTTTTTTTTTTTTTTTTTCGGGGGGATTTTTTTTTTTTTCGGACGTTCAGTTCTATGCATGATTTTCAGCCAGGTTCATTTGTATTTCATTTAGCTTTTTACTACTACTACTACTACTACTACTACTACTACTACTACTACTACTACTACTACTAATAATAATAATAATAATAATAATAATAGTAATAATGAAATTGATAATAGAGAGTTGACAATACAGGATTGATATTAGAGAACTGATGATAGAGGATTGTTAATAGAGGATTAATAATAAAGATAAAACAGTAGAGGTAAGATATTACTGGAAGATGGCAATAAAGTTTGACAGGCAGTCGGGACAATGTGCGTCCTTACCTTACAGACCTTACATCTTGTTCGGGTTGCCCCAGGTCCCTCAGTGTGAGGCACCTCTAATGTCTACCAGAGAGTTGCTAGTACATCTTCCGGTATATTTTGCATCTTCCAATCTTGGATGGTCTGGGATGCAGTTTAGATATTTGTCGAGCTTATTCTTAAACACATCTACGCTCACTCCTGATATATTCCTCAGATGAAGCTGGCAACGCATTGGAATGAACGCTGCAATTATTCTAATGCTGGTGGTAGTGGATTAATGTCCTGTGTGCTTTCCTTATTTTTCCTGGTATAGTTTTGGGCACTATTAATCTACCTCTGCTTGCTCTTTCTGATATTTTTAGTTCCATGATATTTTCTGCTATTCCTTCTATCTGTTTCCATGCCTGAATTATCATGTAGCGTTCTCTCTCCTCTAGACTATATAATTTTAAGAATTGTAGTCTTTCCCAGTAGTCTAGGTCCTTAACTTCTTCTATTCTAGCTGTAAAGGACCTTTGTACACTCTCTATTTGTGCAATATCCTTTTGATAGTGTGGGTACCATATCATATTGCAATATTCAAGTGGACTACGAACATATGTTTTATAAAGCATAATCATGTGTTCAGCTTTTCTTGTTTTGAAGTGCCGTAACAACATTCCCATTTTTGCTTTACATTTTGCCAACAGAGTTGCTATTTGATCATTGCATAACATGTTCCTATTCATCATCACACCAAGGTCTTTAACTGCTTCCTTATTTGTGATGGTCTCATATTTTTAGGTCCCTTATATGCATATAGCTTTCTTTCTCTGTCTCCATAATTTTATTGATTCAAATTTATCAGAGTTAAATACCATCCTATTTACCTCTGCCCAATCATATACTTTGTTAAGGTCTCTTTGTAGAGCGTTCCTATCTTCATCACAAGTAATTTCTCTACTTATTCTTGTGTCATCTGCGAAACTACTCACTACCGAATCCTTCACATTATTGTCTATGTCTTCAATCATAATAACAAACAGTATTGCAGCTAACACCGTACCTTGCGGCACACCGGATATTACCTTGACTTCATCCGATTTCTCGTCGTTTGCAATAACTATCTGTTTTCTGTTGTGTAAAAATTCTTTTAACCATCTTCCTACTTTATCCACGATATTGTGTTTTCTAATTTTCTTCGCTAATAATATTATGGTCTACTTTATCAAAAGCTTTTGCAAAGTCTAAATAAACCACATCTGTTTCATTTCCGCTTTTCATATTTTTGAATATGTTCTCACGGTGGACTAACAGTTGGGTTTGTGTACTTTTTCCGGGTACGAAACCATGTTGTCCTTTATTAAACAAATTATTTTTTATTAATGTTTCATAATATTTTTCTTCATTACCCTTTCATACACTTTCATAATATGTGATGTTAGACTCACAGGCCTATAATTACTTGCCTCTAGTCTTGATCCACTTTTGAAAGTAGGGGTAATATATGCTAATTTGTGCTCATCATAAATCTTGCCTGTATCTACACTTTGTCTTAATAATATTGCAAGTGGCTTTGCGATAGAATGAACTACTTTCTTTAACAAAATAGCAGAATTCCATCAGGCCCTGCAGCAGCTCCATTTTTAATTTCATTAATAGCCTGCACAATATCAGCTTCATTAATATCTATGTCAGCTAAATATTCACTATTTTCATCCCTTACTTCTATATCATTATCTTCATTATCCTATTCTAGGGTGTGAATTTCTTTCTCTTATATCGTTCTGGCCAGTTATGTTTTGCTTTAAATTGCAAATTTACCTTTTTTTCATTCGTTTAATCTTTTTATCCCTTCAATGCCTCAGGAGGGCCTATTTCTATTCTTCTTATCATCTTCTTCGCATATGAGTATAATAGCTTGGGGTTTGCTTGATATTTAATAGGGTTTTTTCTTCCAAGTCCCGTTTTTCTTTTCATTTTCTTTTGATTGTATAATCTTTTGTTCTGCATTTTCTATCTTACTTTTTAGTTCTATAACTTTCCATGCATTTTTTTCTTTTGCAAGACCTTTTTTCCACTTTCTGATTTTCTGGAACAAGATCCTTCTGTCTCTTGGTATGCATGAATGATGTTTACTTTTCTTCTTCGGTATATATTTTTCCACTATTTTCTCCAATATATATAATATCTCCGTATTTACCTTATGTCATCACTTACGAAAATGTTATCCCAATCTTTGTTTAATTCTTCATTAATTTCTTGACAATTTTATATTTTTTACTGTAGAAGTTGTATTTTCCATATCCTTCCCACTTTTTCATTTCTTGCTTATCTCTATTTTCACTTGCTTTGGAATGAACTGTTAATTCTATGACATTATGGTCTGAAATATTCGCATTATAAACTATTATTTCTTTAACATAATTCATCTCGTTCACAAATACTAGGTCTAAAGTATTTTCCCTTTCTTGTTGGCAGGTGATTTATTTGTTGAATGTTGTATTCTAGTAGCATATCTAATAGCTTTTCAAATTGCCTCTTATCTTCTGCACTACTATTACTCTCTTTTTTATATGTATAAGTATAACCACAATCTCCTATTCGTTCTTTCCATTCTACGAAAGGAAAGTTGAAGTCACCAGATAGGAGAATAGTCCAGTCCTTGTGATTTCTACATATATCATCCAATTTTCAATTATTAAGTCAAACTCTTTAGTATTAGGAGGTCTATATATTACTATGGTTCATCAATTTTTCAGATTCAAATTCTACCGCTATTAGTTCACATTCTGAGTTACTATATTTCTCATATATTTTTCCTTGTTTTTGTCTTTCCCATATATTGCGGTTCCCCCTTGATTCCTATTTTTTCTATCTGATCTATAAGTTTGGAACCCTTTTATTTGATCATCATTCCCAGTCTCTTGGGAATACCAGGTTTCACTTATATTCATTATATCTATTTTCTTTTCATTTTGGGTTAGTTCTTCTAAGTACTCTATTTTTCTTTTTGAGTTACTCGTAACTAAACCCTGCGCATTCATCACTATGATGGTTTGTGTGTTTTCTCCTTCATTTAATACTGGTAGTAATAAGGATTTTCCCATGTCTCTTTCCTGTTTTGGTATGTTGTTCTTTTTTTCATTTCCAGAAATTCTGACATTAAAAAATCCAACTTTTCCATAATATTTGATCTTCCTTCATCATAATTATTCATTTTGTGTCTGAATCTGCAATTTTCTCCGTTTCTGCAATATCCTCTTGCATAATAAATACAGTTATTATCTCTTGAGTAGAATTTCGGAGCTGATGCTTTGTTTTTAAATTTTTTTGCTGACACCTCTGCATATTCTCATTGGTGGTTTGCTTTTCTCTTTTACCTGATATTCTTGATTTCTCTCTTTATTTGTTTCTTTCTTATTTTGGATTTTATTACTTGGTTGGTTATTTATTTGATTATGATTCATGGCTACAGGGTGCATATATTTGCATTTTTTGTCGAACTTACATCCTTTTCCTTCTTTTAGGTTTTTACATATTTTTGGATGCAGATCTCTGCAATCATCCCCATATCCATCTAAGTATGCACATTTACCATATATTTCATAGTTTGGACATATCTTAGGATGTTTGTAGTAAACATCTTTCTCCAAAATCTGCAATTCCCTCTTTTCAAAAGGTTGCAGATTTTGTCTTTCTTGTCTATTTTTTCCTCTTTCCCGTCATTGTATAGATCTGGGTAGAGCCTCTTCGGGATTTGCTTTTCTGTTGTCATATCGTAATTTATTTCTTCGTAGGTATGCTGCTTTTCTCAAATCTTGTATTACCTCAGCACACTGTGGATGGGTCGGAATGTTGCATGCAGCACATTTTCTGATTAGGTTTTGTGGATTGACTATGCTATACCAAACCTTACACAGTTTGCATGCTTTTGGCATTCTTTTTCCTAATGCATCAATTAGGATATTCACAAGATTCACCTTATTCATTTTCTTTGTCGGAATATGTTGGTTTATGTATATTTTCTTTATGAGTCTCTTGACCACTTGGATTTTATTTGGAACTTCTTCAATTATTTTCAAGATGTTTTCATTAGATTTGTTCCAGTTTGAAGGATTATATCCTTCTAATATATCTATGAATGCTTTTGTATCTTTTTGGTTAGGACTGTTGCTGATTTCATAGATGAGAAATGCCAGTTCCCTTCCTGCTACCTCATCGTATTGCGAATCTGCTAGACACGCCAAATTACGCCACCTCTTCCCGCAGTTGGAACTTACTGCCATCTTGTTCTGATTTATAGTATTACACTTGATAAACTAACTTAGAAGACGCTTTATCCTACTATTTTCACACTAATCTTATCACCGATAGTTCACGAACACTTCTAGATATTTCTCAAATTCTAGTCGTATGTTAAACTTGTGATATCTGTTGATTAATCTGACTTCACGCGGGTACGACTCACCAAGCAAGATGGCTACTTACGAGGAGCTTATCAGCGAAGGAGAGAGAGAGAGAGAGAGAGAGAGAGAGAGAATTATTGAGGGTAGCAGCACCGACCGGAATGAGAAGGTGTGTGTGTCTATCATTTCAATATTCCAGTCGCGACGTTCATGGACACAATGCTGATCATAAGGTAAATGAAGGCGAGGCACGTATAATTGCTATCAAAATTAAATTACACATACAATATATATATATATATGTATATATATATATATATATATATATACACACACATATATATATACATACATACACAGTATTTATGTATATGTATGTAAATACATGCATTTAAGTAATTTATATATATATTATAATATATATATATTATATTATACTATTACTATATGATATAATTATAAATATAGTATTGCCAATTTATTGCGCAGGCATGCATGCTGGGGAGAGAGAGAGAGAGAGAGAGAGAGAGAGAGAGAGAGAGAGAGAGAGTCTATAACCTTCCTTACCAAAATTGGCGCGATAGAGAAGTCTGTTAAACGTTGGCTGTTCTCTCTCGAATAGAATCTCTTAGGCCTACCTTCGATACTGGACGGTAGCAAAGGTTGTTCAACGCTGGCCCTTTTCCCACGAATAAAATCCCCCTCTGGTAAGGCCTAAAAGGAGCAAGTTGCTCCCTAGACGGCCTATGTTCCCAAACTATTGTTAAGAGCGGGTACCCAAGCTACTAATAAACAGAAGAAGAGACTCGTTAAAATCACAGAAGGGTTCTCCTCTTCCTTTATTTACTCTGCTCTTCTACGGAGTAATCCATTCCTAGGTTCAGTACCTAAATAGACACAGGGTACCAATATATATCTGTATTTTATCCCATTGTAACGGGAGAAACAGTAAGAGCACACTCAGGTTTGTAATAACAAAACTCTCAGTAATGCCATATTTGGTTCAAATAAAGGAACAACTGAACGATTAAGTACATTTTTAGAACCAAAGACAATGAGATCAAGTGACTTAATTATTCAAGCCCAAGTACTGCAGCCGTCAATTCATATTCGATGGTACGCTATTGAAATATAAGCTAATTTCCTTCATGAGGTAACGACGACATTATGAGCCTAATACCTGACCTCCTTTGCATGAGTTTTCTAAATCCCAATTAGCAGTTTATCACTGGGTTACATGGCCTAATACTTGCGTGCATGGTATTTTATCTCTCCCTGGTTACAGTATGAGTAAATTGGCTGTATTAGGCCAGGGTCCCACTGGCCATTGCTCTGAAAAATAAGTAAATTCACTCTCTTTTATAAAAAAGAAAAGAAAAAAAATTTAATTACTCCACGCTTCTATCGTACTACGTGCTCTCAAGTTCACTTTCCTCTTGTGTTAGTGATTCCCACGCGGTAATGTGGACATTTCCTTCCCCTTCCATTACGGTTAGTAAACACATCTACTGGTTTTGGCTTGGGATAATGCACACTAAGTGTGCTTGCAGAATTAAGATTTATTTCAGTACGAACTTTTGGCACAAATTCTGTAGAATCATTCTGATATAAGTAAGCGATATGAAATATTTTTCCTGCAATGTAGTAAAGCGCGCTGGCAAAATGTTAGTAGTCTCTTTATTTTGAAAATTTCTTATATTTTCACCGATCCTTGTATGAGAAGCCATAATATCTTACACTTACACGATTACTTGAAATTCTACCCCAAATTCAACGTGATTTTGCTGCGCATGGATCACTAGCCTCTTAAAATATTATATCATACTCATTCTATCTATTCCGTATAACAGAACTCGTAGAGCGAATTGGATATTAAATGAAATTTGTAGTTTATTGCTTGTGTATAAAAAAAAAAAGTCACGGCGACGTGATAAAGATATATGTATAATTATACACACATGCATATATATCTATATCTATATCTATATATATCTATATCTATATATATATATACGTATATATATATATATATATATATATATATATATATATATATGTGTGTGTGTGTGTGTGTGTGTGTAAATGTATATGCATGTATATAGAATAGTATGTATGTATATATATATATATATATATATATATATATATATATATATATATATATATATGTGTGTGTGTGTGTGTGTGTGTGTGTGTGTGTGTTTGTGCACGCGCGCGCGCAACCACCATAATCCATCACTTCAGAAATCCTGTAATTAAAACAAATACACGCACGTTAATTACATACAAAACCAGCAGTGACAAAACGAAAGGAAACGTTACCGAACCATAACTCCGAGTAACCAAAATAGTTCAAGCCAAATCTCCTCTCTCTCTCTCTCTTCTCTCTCTCTCTCCTCTCTCTCTCGTCTCTCTCTCTCTCTCTCTCTGCGTTTAACCATCTGATGATGGTGTATAAAAATTTTTCGAAAGTCTTTAAGGAATAATGAAGAAGAAGAAGAAGAAGAAGAAGAAGAAGGAGGAGGAGGAGGTTTATCATCTAATATGCAACAGCAATAATAATAATAATAATAATACTAATATTAATAATAATTAATAATAACAATATAATAATAATTAATAATAACAATATAATAATAATAATAATAAAAGGACTAATAATGGTAAATAAAAACTCAAAAGCATTTTAGATATCTTTAAAGCCTATCATATTATCGACAAACACAGAACACAAAACAAAACAAGGCCAGGTCTCGGTAGCGATATCGAACAAGGGTAATATGAAAGAACAAGTAAAAAATGCACGAAGCGATATCGAGTTTCCTGCACAGCGTATAATGCTATATGAAACTCTCAGCCACGGCCCGGTGGTGACCTGTGTTGTTGGTATCTATAGCGGTGCCAGATGCATGATCATGGCTAACTTTAACCTTAAAAAAAAAAAAAAAAAAAAAAAAAAAAAAAAAAAAAAAAAAAAAAAAAAAAAAAAAAAAAAAAAAAAAAAACTGAGGCTAGACGGCTGCAATTTAGTATGTTTGATGATTGGAGGGTGGATGGTCAATTTACTCATTTGCAGCCCTCTAGCCTCGGTGGTTTTTAAGATCTGAGGGCGGACAAAAAAAAGTGCGGACGGAGAGACAAATAGACATCTCGACAGCAGCTTTCTTTGACAGGAAACTACAAATTGAAGTGGCAGTCCTTATCTGATTCCAGGGAAATTTCAATCGTCCATCTCTTGAAAAGAAACTAATTTCGAAAGAAGAATAAGAGAGGAAGATGAAACTGGGATATGTATCTCTGGGGTAAAAAGAAACATTTTAAAAACCTGGACTCATTTCATTCATGTCAGGGGTCATTTTGGGTTGCGGAGACTGGGAATATTGATATTCCTGGTATATTATTTAACAGGAAACCGGCTTTGAAAATATAAAATACCTCAGTATACAGTTTAACATACATACATTATAAACTATAATTGTATGCATGTATATACATACATACATATGTATACACACATATATACATATATATTACAAGAAGTGTTACTACTTTCAGCCCTTCCTGCTTACAGTTGTTGCTTTGCCTCCCAGTAAGCAACACAGCTCTCAGCTGCGCTGCCCTTAATTACAACCAGACAATGAATCTGACAGGGTCTTGGTACCCTATCTCAATAAGCTCTCTCAAATTGCCTTCTGTAACTGGAAGCTGTTTTCCAAAGACACTCGTTCTCCTTCATCCACAGCCAATGGATCTGCGTTCCCAGGCCGAAACAGGAAAATGCCCGAAGCAGGAATTAATTAACGACAATCGCGCACACGAAGACAGCACCTGCATTGCCAGGGGCGTTAAAAGACGGCAAGAAAGCGAGGTCTAGGAAAAGCAGAGAGAAGAAGATCAGTCACTGTCCCAGTATGACGCCCTCATGCGACTCCTGAGCCGTCGCTCAAAATAATTTTTCTGGCCGTCACCCGAGTCACTGAGTTTCGCTTTGAACTGTAATCTGAAGACGTCCCACATCCCAAGACGCAATTGACGTTGCAACCTATGATCTCCGCTCAAGAAGTTAAGAGTACTGTGAGGTGAACAGTGTTTCGGCTCCTTTGCCTTCTAGTAATATCTCATGTCGTTCTCCATTTCCCTTGCAATGTACCAAGATCTTGTACCATTGTCGATAAAAAAGTTCCAGTGTTAAAAGTGACTGTTATTTTCTCTATAATAGCAGAAAGGTTTGTGCTTCGCTGTAAAATCCCCTGTCTCCTCTGTGCCCCTACATTCATCATTCAAGAATTTCAAGAAATGATTATTCATCGTCCCACATTCATTACTGTGTGGCACTCAGTCTTTTTTCTGATGTTTACCGTAGCTTGAAGGTGCCAAGGAGCTCAGAATTCATGGCTCACTTGTAATTCTTTCCTTCTGAGTATGTAAATACACGTATCAATTTAGACCAAGAATTTTTCTTCCGAGTCCTTGAATTTCAATTTTATCATGAATCTCTTTCTAACTACAAAGTTGAAGATCACCAGTCAAATACTGTAAGTGCACAAGGTTATACGCACATAAACTTTATCTTAGTACTTGTGAGAAATATATGTATGCATATATATGTATATAAAACAATTTACTTAGAACAAGCTGACAATGACTTCAAGCTTCAGTTTTAATTTGCACAGTACAGAAGTCCATATACCAAAGAAGTCGAAACAGGTAGACTGAATAAATGACAATCATAACTCAAAAAAGTAAGATATACGTACATATTCAACTGATAAATAAAAAGTCAGGCAATACGTTTTCATGGAAAGAATACTAATCCGGTTAATGTTTAAGGATGATTAAACAACGGCCAAGTTTTCATTGAGATTGGTACTAATGTCTTACTAAAAATATCTCCCTATAATTCCAAGATAAAAAATGATCACTTATCTAACATTCACCATAAGAAATAAAATCTAATATTATAATACAATGATTTTTGAAGAATTCCGTTGCCAGTTTGCGGCTTATAACTAACACTGTTGTACTATCAATAACAACTTTTCTCTTTACAACCAAGTCCATTTATATCATATATGACTTTGCTGTCATTTTCTGGTTGACGATGTACTTAACAAAACAAATGAATTAGAGCTGGAATGCAAACTTTAAGCCAGAGGCCAAGCGCTGGGACCTATGAGGTCATCCAGCCCTGAAAAGAATGGTGAAACAATTATTAGGAGAGGGTGGAAAGTAAAATAGAGGAAAGGGACTATGAACGGAGGTAGAATCAAAGGAAATGAAAGGGGTTGCAGCTAGGGGCCGAAGGGACTGCATAAAACTTTAAGTAATAGAAGCAAATGAATAACATGAAAGACAAACTAAACCCTTTCATTCATTGCCACGAAAAAATAATAAATTCTCCAAGTATTAAATTCGACATAAAACAAATACAACGTATGAATAAAACACATAAAGAAGGGGGGAATTTCCCGCTTCGGAATCAAGACTGCGCCCCCCCAATATATCCCACGGGACACAATAGGAACAGAAATAAACTCAAAGAACAAATAAAAAAAATGAAAGTTTCCCCTTGGACAGGTTTTCACATATCGAAAAACCTTCCCCCTCTCGATATGAAACCTGCCTTTCCCACAAAGGGGAACTTTTTCTTTTTTTCCATTGTCACAGTGGTGGGGCATGGCTCGAGTTAGAGAGCACATATGCAAAATAAATAAATATGTAAATAAATAAATAAATAAATAAATAAATATGCATGTTAAGATAAGAGTCCACCATATTTAGATACGCATGCATATTGCGCAAATATTTCATCTACAGACATTGTGTGTGTGTGTGTGTGTGTGTGTGTGTGATATATATATATATATATATAATATATATATATATATATATATATATATATATATATATAATATTATATATGTGTGTGTGTGTGTGTACGTGTGTGTGTATTACATATATCCAATCGGCGTGCGAGCGCACACAGATTACCCGCACAAGTGTGTCAATACCTGCAAATTTACTTAGACTAAATATTTACTCTGCAAATATCCCCACATACAGAGCATATATCAGCCACTTTCCAAGCGATGTATCCCAAAACACATGAAGCATTTTACTTTCCTTCTAAACCTCAGCTACACTCGTGAGCCCTATTCCACCTGGAATATGCCGACATCCCATTCCAAACTTTCACATCTCTAGGATATAAATCCGGAAGAAAAGTTGAGCCATAGATCTGGAAAATGTCCTGGCGCAATTGACTCGAGTAGGCCTAAGGCATTTGATATCAAACGCCTGCAGAATGTCTCCCTGGATGTACATCAACGATTATACTATGTGACATACACTAGTATATGATAATGCACTATTAGACTATTACAAAATTCAGTCTGTGAATCAAATGAACTGTTACAATTATATGTAATCCATTACAGTTCAATATGCCATTACAGTAACCTATAAACGATTACAGTGCGCGAACACAATTTTTTTTCAATCCATTACAGGACATCATACCATTACAGTAATTCTTTAAAGGATGACAGTGCACGATCTCTCAATATTTTTGTAATCCATTGCAGAACATCGTATAATTACAGTATTCTATAAACGGTTACAGCGCACGAACTCATAATTTTTCATAATCCATTACAAAACATCATACCACTACAGTAATTCTATAAACGATTATAGTGCATGAACTCTCAATTTTGTTGTTGTCCATTACAGCACTCCAAACCATTCCAGCATCCTATAAACAATTACAGTGAACGAGCTATCTCACAATACATCATGATCCTTTCACCACTCCGTAGCAGTAACATTACATTTCCGTACTGAAATTCCATGTCATGATTTACTTTGTATAAAGAAACGCACTGTTGACATATCATGAGAATATGTGGCGAAGTTTAAGAGAAAAAGGTAAACCTACGAAAGAGAGAGAGAGAGAGAGGGAGCGTAAGGTGCTGAACTGGTTGTCTTTTTAATAAATGGCCTGCAATTACTGTTAATTAAAGCAATAAACACAGAAGCAATAACGGTATGAAAATAAAGTTCATGGTACCTCAGAAGTATCACAGTGACTTTCCACTACGCTGGTTCACAGTTCAATTACCGCCCAAGTCCTTGACCGATTTTTTTCCGAGGAACTCGATTTTTCTGTCCCTGTGAAGGGGGGGTGGGGGTTAGGGACATTGGAGGATGGGAGGGGAGGAGGGGTAGGGTCTACCTGGTGTGTCATCAGCAGACACTGCCAGGTATTTTCAGGATTCGCGTTGGTGGAAAGTGATCCCGTGTGTATGTGTGTGTATACATACATACACAAACAAATATATATATATATATATATATATATATATATATATATATATATATATATATATATATATATTTATATATATATACACACACACATATATATATATATGTATATATATATATATATACGTACACGTTCGGTTTATTGGGAGATGAAGTGAATAACTGATTGGTTGCCCCTTGTATTAAACCTGGCGTTACGACAACACAAGATTTCGACACCCAACAGAGAAGGAAAAACGAGTGGCTTTTATCCTCTAAGGAAGCAAAGACTGACTAACTTTTTTTGCTTTTTACTTGTGCATACAATTATGTGCTTGCTAATTTATCTTTTATTATCCTCTCTCTCTTTATTCTGTTTGTTTGCACACAGACAATCTTTTCTGTGAAGTTCCCTCTGAAGCCAATTTATATTAAAGTATTTCACAAGAACATTTCCTTACTTTAATAACAAATCGTAATAATATTCTAAAAGGGTAACAAACCTCACAAAGGATTGTGACATTGCCAATAACAATAACAGTCCTTCAACAACTCGCCAACCTAGGAACTAACAACAAAAGCCCCTTTAATCACAATAACAACAGAATCCATTTGAATAACCAAGTGACACACGTGCGCACCTACAGCGAAAATAACTATTCACGAGGATCCCTAGAGGTCCTTTGGTGCTAAATGGAGGAATTATGCCGTTAGAGTTAAGGCAATCCTGTTGCTTTCAGAGACATCCTGTTGTCAAAGGATTTTCTGTGTCATTTATTCGTGAGGACACCTGATGCCCCTCAGCACAAAAGGCTGAAAGAGAAAGACTATTCTAAGAGCAGGGCCACCACTTGTTCCGAGATTCCTCTGTTGTCATGTGTGGAGAGAGAGAGAGAGAGAGAGAGAGAGAGAGAGAGAGAGAGAGAGAGAGAAAGCCGCTGTTTCAGCGCCGCCAAATCATAGTCATACTAGTCTAAAAAAAGTACTTTAAAATGTAGGGGAAAAAATGTAAAAGTTTAGGTCATAATCACACTTAAAAATAATTTTCAAGAGGAAAGTATGGTATTGAACCAATAAGAAAGATGAAACACGCTTGTTTATTCATGAATA
Organism: Macrobrachium nipponense; assembly: GCF_015104395.2. Taxonomy (NCBI): domain Eukaryota; kingdom Metazoa; phylum Arthropoda; class Malacostraca; order Decapoda; family Palaemonidae; genus Macrobrachium; species Macrobrachium nipponense. The sequence goes on from NC_061091.1 coordinate 22,983,218, forward strand.
AAAATATTTTACATAAATTACACACTGATTCTACGAGAATACATTTAACTCTCTAAAATCTTCAAGAAAACAGTTTAAAATCGACTAAATTACTAATTCAGAAAAATTTAGTTCAATATATTGTGCGCAATACCTTGCAAATATTCCACCTCATTTCTGCTGCCATAATGGGGTTTACGGGGTGATGATTAACTGCGTTCCTTTTGCGACGAATAGCTTTAAACATTGCCTGCCTATTTGGTAGCTGGACAACTGTGTAGCTCGAGACAGATCTTCAAGTGATTTATTGATAATAGTACATGCTACCTCGTGCGTATTCTCAGCTTTTTCAACTTCTACCGTAACTGCAGATGGAGGATGAGTATGCTCAATAATTTTCTTGAGGAATCTTTCTTGTAATATATGAATTCTTCTTGCTCGACACTTCCCGTCTTCATGGCAGCACCAAAGTTTAACACCAGCTTGTGTCTTACTATCTTTATCGAATACATACATACATACATTTATATATATATATATATATATATATATATATATATAATATAGTATATATATATATATATTATGTATATATATATAATATATATATATATTATATATATATATATATATATATTATCTTTGACAGAATTTCACTCGTCCTGTCTGGCTTTGTATTGCTTGGCTCATGGCTAACAAAATAAAAAAAATACTAAGAGGATTATGATATTTACAAGACGTCTGGAAATAAAACTCTAATAAAAACTAAACAAACAGTAAGAATGATAACAATGATACAAGTGTAAATAATTACTCTATGTTTTTTAGAGAAGAAAATATAGTAATACTCCAACAATTTCTAAACAGACATAAGAACGATGGAACAAGGGTAAAAGCTGGTTTATTCACTAATAACACTAATGTATGATTTTCCAAAAAAAGCTTTTTTTTTTCTTCTTTTTTCGCTGAAATGGCGGCGCTGGGTTAGCGGCGCTGAAATGTCTTGGCGCTGAATTGGCGGCGCTGAGAGAGGACATTGGAACAATTACGAGTTTTATTAATTATGCAAATAATATCTTCAGTTCTCTACAAGTCAGTCACACACACGCACACAAACACACAGAGAGAGAGAGAGAGAGAGAGAGAGAGAGAGGACATGTGAACCTGATAACTTTTTTTTTACTGATGCAAACAATATTTTTAGTTTTCTACAACTTCATTATTGAAAAAAAAAAAACATTCAAGTAATGATTTTCTCTCTCTCTCTCTCTCTCTCTCTCTCTCTCTCTCTCTCTCTCTCTCTCTCTCTCTCTCTCATCATAACAAGATATTCATTCACTTACAAGCAAAGGCTTGGACACTTGGCACATATTCACAAGCACAAATCATTAACAGAAAATTGAATTTTAATGTAAACCAGATTCAGTAACGAAAACGCACGACAAGCCAGAATGATTGATTGATTTATGGTCATAAAAACTCGCGTTGCAAAATCCAAAATGAATAGATCTAGAATCGAATTCCAATTTAAAAAGCTTAACCCAATATAGATCACGGTTAAAAACAAGCTAAAATCAAAACCAGGAAATATCTATAAATAGAACCTAAAAACATTTAGCAAACATCAAGAAAAAAACACTAATTAGATTCTGAAAAATAGCATCGTTGGATTTGCGATTTAGTTATTGCCAATTAATCTCTCCATTAGCAGTACGACTGCAATTCAAAGCCAAGCAAAATGCACCTAGGATAGGTCGTATTTTGAGATTACTGTGCTCTAAGGCAATTATATCCACCGTAGTGTCAATTTTACTTGCAGCTTTGCAGGCAATTATCTGCTGCCTGCTACAAAGTTGCTTGCCTGTGCAAGCTACTGCTCTTAATGACATCCATAATATCATAAAACCCATTAGTTACAGATGACCTACAGAGGTGCTTTGAATTGGGATCATCATTCTAGGAAAGTGGTTCCCAAACTGGTTCCCAAATTTTATCTGGTCGTTATCCACAGAGGATACTTGTCCATGGCCCATCGCTAAGCATAACCCATGTATTTATAAAAAATAAAAAAATAAAAAAAAAACATGGTTTTATATACATTCATATCTTCTGATTATGGCCCCTTTATTCTGCTATATGACCCCCAATTTGGGAACCACTGTTGTAAAAACAAATGTCTGCTAAAATCTTGCAATAAGCAATGCACAATGTACAAACGTATTAAGAGCACTGGAAGCCTTATACAAAATAAACAACACAAAATCAAATGTATCAAAATGTTATATGGAAACATGAATTTCCTGCAAAGCTCTCCATCATACAAAGCTCAAACAATCTGCTTTCTAAGGATTTATAATCTTATTTGTCTACATTCATATATAATCAATGTACAGACTTCATAAAACGGCTTTTTGCTGTACAAGGAAAGAAAATGGACGAAAGAAAAGAAGTTGTAAGAAAGGGCTAATAAACAACAAGGAAGGGAAGAGGGCGTTTTCAAATGTTTGTTAAAGGAAAACAAGGCGTGATCCAGCCTCCAGTTTACTCGAGGCGAGTGCTAAAATCTACGGTCAAATAGAGCCTTGTTTCACCTACTAAAATTAAAATTATTACGCTAAATTTTATAAGAAATAATTGTTCTGTACTGTTTAACATGTACATTATTTATTTTTCACACTTTCATTCTAATAAATAAATCATAAATATCCTATCCCAAAATTCCTGCATCTTTAGCTCAAAGCGAAACACCTTTTTCAGGCCTTTTTAGGCTTTCCTACCCATCCCCAACAAGAACACCAACAACAACAACAACAACATAGTAGTTTGTAGGATTACTCCCCGAGTAAGCTAAAAATAACAAATGCACCAACTAGAAATACCTCGCAGATCTGCAAAACACAGTCTTGCGAGTTATATATTTTGATATCATCTGGAGATAAAACACAACCAACAGGATAAGATTAAGAGTTGAGATATATTTCGGCATCTAAAACCAAGTCCCAGATATCTCGAAGCTATTACGCACCAAAACATAGAGGAATTAAAGATTTTCACGTCTCGAATATCATAAACAATACTACAATGACTACTACAACAGTTATTTCACCAAAAAAGAGAAAGAAAACTCACATTTCACAATTTTGTAAAGAGAGAGAGAGAGAGAGAGAGAGAGAGAGAGAGAGAGAGAGATAATAAATCTTACCATGACACGAGAGAGAGAGAGAGAGAGATAATAAATCTTACCATGACACGCAGAGAGAGGAGGAGAGAAGTTAGAAAGAGAGAGAGAGAGAGAGAGAGAGAGAGAGAGAATAACTCTTACCATGACACGGAGACGGAGGTCTGAACAGAGCTCCAACAGGTGAGAGTGTTTCCAGACTCGACCAGCGGTTGGCCTTAAAGATGAAAGTTACTTGTTTGGCAAAAGGGAGTATTTACAATGAAAGGACTAGACAAAATAAAGATGTAAAAAGAAATAATGGTAAAATGAATGGCCTAGGCATACATTTAAAAGAACATTGCGATAAGAATGAAGGTAGATCTGCTATGGATGAATAAAATAAAATTGTAAATGAAAATATACAAGAAAAAAGATTTGAACTCGCTGGGTGAGGCGAATCCGTACTCGGCCAGTGTCACACAGTGAAAGAGCTGGCTAAAAAAGAAAAAGATACGCGGAGTTGATGGTCCAAATGCATACACACACACACACACACACACACAAGAAACGCATCTCGGCATTCGTTTGCCACAGTAAGCGGATCTGTATGGTTCTTTACTAAAATATAATATTATAATTCCAAAAAATGCTGATAATAGGCGCTAGATGCGTAAAAAAATACAAGCCAATCACACACACTGCAGCAAACGTTCTCTCTCTCTCTCTCTCTCTCTCTCTCTCTCTCTCTCTCTCTCTCTCACACACACAAAAGAAAAGAATATTCGCGGCCACGATTAAAAAGGTTTTATGACATATGAAAGTCAAAACAATAAAAATCAAAGTTAAAAGATGCTGTAAGAGGTGAACACCAAAACGCATGCGCGAGCTTACTCACAACCGAGCCCCTCCATCACAACGTTGGAAACAGTTTATTAAAACAACGTTCCACTTTGAATCCCGGTATATTTTTAGCACCTAACTTTCTTCTCCATGAGAGGGACCATAGGAAAACTTGAAAAAATCTCGACGCAGGTGAGGTGACAGATTAATAATAAACCGGGTCACAGAAACATACAGAAATATACAACAGAATTCCTTTTAATAAAAGGAGCCCATAAAAACGCCAAAATATAGAAAGTAAGCACTATATTTCAGAGACTGCATTTTCTCTCTTCAGGTAGGTAATGCATGAGGAAAGTTAACTTTTCTCATACATTACCTACCTGAAATATATTACTTACTTTCTATATTCTGGAGTATTTA
>NC_061091.1:22990119-22997619 GCF_015104395.2 Macrobrachium nipponense
TATGTATATATTCATATGTATACGTATATATATATATATATATATATATATATATATATATATATATATATATATATATATATATATATATAAATAGAGTTTAGAAAGGAAGGAATTATAACAGCAAAGAAATATATTCCATAATGCACGGCATATCAATCTGATAACCCACTAACTAATCTCTAACGATAAATAACATGAAGGTAAACCTGAAAAAATTGCACCAGAGGGAGTGAATTTTGTCATTAATATTTGAAAAGAATAAATCTATTTTGTCAAATTATTATTTAGAATAGATACAGAAAATAAATAAATAAATAAATACTCGTCTGCCCATTAATCATTTACCGGTCAACTAATCTATGCCAAGAAATAATCTTAAGCAAAATTTTAATGAAACACAAATCAAGGAGTGATCCGACCTCGAGCTTACTCGGGACGTGTGCAGGATTTTCCCCTCAAGCATAAGTTGTAAACATTATATTCCTAATTTTCAACGTAAATCAAAACGTGCTAAAATCTACCATCAAATAGAGCTTGCTTCGCCAACGAATTTTTTTTTTTTCATTCTATCAAATAAATCATAAATATCCTATCCTAAAATTCCTGTATCCTTAACTCAACCCGAAAAATCTTTTTCAGACCTTTTTAGGCTCTTCCATAGAACTTTCCTACTACCCAACAACAACAACATTAACAACAACAACATAGTTTCTAGGCTTACTCCCCGAGTAAACGAAAATATATCTCACCACATATATTTCATGACTGGAGTTTTATCAGTTGAAAATCTGTGGAGGTCATTTCAAAATGAACTCTTCCTATTTCAGTAATTTTTTTCAACATTTTTGATGAAACGGAAAATGAATATAGTGAAGGGAGATCCTTGAGCCACAATCGATTTCGGGATTCAAATATTAGCATACCTCGGAGGGGAAAAAAAGTTAACAGTCTTTTGCCTGGTTTAATGACCCGGCATATCTTTTTTGTCACAGGGGTGTAATAATGTTTTATTTTTAAGTACTTGTTTTTGTTTTTCAAACTTTTTTTTTTCTTTCGTTGCATTTTTATTGTGGTCAATGAATTATTACAGCACAATATTTTCTACCAAGGAAGGACTGGAGACCTAGGCAAAGTTTATTGGATAATATGATGTAAATAAATGCAATAATATTGATAAAAACAGTTACATAATATTCTTTTTATAATTATATAATTAATATATAAGCACTGTTTCAATATAATCAGAAAAGGCTGATTTAATCACGCAAAAAACATATGTAATCGATATACAAGGCCTATTTTTTCAATACGAAACAAGGAATTAGTTAAAGAAAAAATAACCTATATAATTAATATGCAGGCACTGTTTCAATTTAAAACAGAGTAAGTTTTCAAGCAAAAAAACTACGATTTATATGCAAGTACTGTTTTCATAGAAAGAAAAGAAAAAATAAGAAAAACAATACTAAGGTTTGGGAATATTTTTCGCCAAAGAAGTCGAAGAGATTTGTGACGAAAACTTAATCACTTACGTCAACACGATTAAGGCTGAGCCTTAGAGTAAATAGCTGGGTTTCTTTCCTTCTCTCTTTATCTATCAATATGTCCACGGCTCTCTCTCTCTCTCTCTCTCTCTCTCTCTCTCTCTCCCGGGAAGTTGTAAACAACAACAATGTGAAAGATTTTAAAAGAAAGCTAGACAAAATCATTAGGGCACTGTGAATGGATAGCAAAACCTGCTCCTAGAGATAAGTGAGCACATGATGATGTCTCTTCGGATGGACTACTAAGTCATGGAGACATCCTAATCTTTGTATAACTCTCTCTCTCTCTCTCTCTCTCTCTCTCTCTCTTTTACGTCGTTAAACCGTGATGTGCAGAGACATTATTTCAGAAGTAACACAAAAAATTCACATATACACAAATACACGCACATACTCAGAAACACAAGAAGAACGACAAACTAAATGCGACAAAGAAAACCAGTGTTAACTAATGACATACGTAACAAATGAAATAAAAAAAAAAAAGTTACAAAAACTCATATATACAAAAAGCACATTGCAAGAGACTCGGGTCAAAGAAACTCATAAGATCCTTTGAAGCTGAACTGAATCAATTTTGGTCCTTCAAAGACACGGAGTCCTTTGAAAGCCAATACAAGCAGCTCTTTATTCATAATATAAGCATGCCCAAGGGACTCCTTCATCCAAAAGGAGAGAGAGAGAGAGAGAGAGAGAGAGAGAGAGAGAGAGAGAGAGAGAGAGAGAGAGAAACTTCTGAACGTTACGGATGAAATATCAGAGAGAGATATGAGAAATGTTATGTATAAATTAATTCATATATGTATATAAATAAATGTATATGTACTATATTTACACATACGTATATACTCATGTATGCGTACACTTCTTCGGGGAACAAAGTAAAATAAATAAACAGACACACAAACACGACAACTTCACAAACCAAAGATCAAAGCCATTAAGAGGCAAAACATCATTACTGTATGGTTTCAGTAGTTTGAAGAAAACAAATTGCTACCACCACACACAATAAGTACGAATACTTTAAAAGTGCTTAAGAACTGAAACTGCAGTTAGTAAAACAAGCTGTTGCTAGAAGGTGACGTGACATTGTACTTCCCTACAATCTTATGAACAAGGTAATTATCTAATTTAAAAAGACCTCAACTGAGATTCATAAGTTGGTTGTTAAAATGCTTAATAAAGACAGATTCAATGATATTTCATTTAACAATATGGGTATTAAAGCACTTGTCAACTGGCCTATTCGAACTGCATAACGATGTTGTTTTAGACGGTAATCCAATTCCTTACCAGTTTGACCTATGTATTTGTTACTACACCCAGCACAAGGAATCGTGTAAATACAACCACTAATTTGTTTTGGGGAATTACAAACAATGAAATTGTTCAAGTATTCCTGAAATCTTGTAAAAAAAACATTTATCTTCAAAGTTTTCAGTAATTTTTAAATGAAAGAACGATTTACAATATATGGCAGCGTCAAAATATCTTGCCTTACATAAGGCTCCATATTGCTATTGGAATAAAAATATTTTACAGCTTTCCGGAATGATGTATCGATTAAAAACTTTGGGTATTTCAACCTATACCCTACGTCATAAATTTGTCAAAACACTGTCTAAGAATTCTGAACTGCATATCCGTAATGCCCTTGAAAACATGCTACAGTAAACTGAGAGTTTTACATTAACAATATGATCAGAATAATAGTGGATATAAGAACAGATGTTGGAAGGATTCCAGTAAACATCAAACACGAAGCTTCTATCCTTTCTATGAATCTTAGTTGAGAACTTTTTAAATAAGACAATTACCTTGTTCTTAAAAATTGTAAGGAGGTATACAGTGTCACCTTTTAGCAGCAGCCTGTACTACTAACCGCAGATTCAGTTCTTATGCATTTTTAAAGAATTCTTACTTAATATTTGGAAGTGGCAATTTATTTTCTTGAGACTGATTCTATACAGTAATGATGTTTTGCCTGTCAATGGCTTTTATCATTGGTCGGTGAAGTTTTCTTTGAATGTCTCTATTTATTTATTTTACTTTGTACCCCGAAGAAGTGTACGCGATTCACGGAAGTGATTGGTACATGTTCTTTGGTTTTCACCTTCCTTGTGGTTGTCTACGTGTGTATACACACACACGCACACACACACACACACACACACACATATATATATATATATATATATATATATATATATATATATAAATATCTATTATATATATATATATATATATATATATGTATATATATATATATATATATATATATATGTGTGTGTGTGCGCGCGTGTGTGTGTGTACACGTAGACAACCACAAGGAAGGTGAAAACCAAATACCAGGTACCAATCGCTTTCCGGTGAATTGCGGTACACTTCTTCAGGGTACAAAGTAAAATAAATAAAAAGAGGCATACAAAGAAAACTTTTATATATATATATATATATATATATATGTATATATATATTTATATGTATATATATATATATATATATATATAGCACATATATATCTCACAGACCCATTTTCTTCACACAGCCATTACCAGGCAGACGTTATACCTGCCTTTAGCATCGTAGTCGAACTTTGCTTTTAAAGTCCCGAAAAGTCTTGCACATCACAGCGCCATTTCCTCGCTCAAGACCTACGAAGCGAAGCTGAGAGTAAAATTCCATTTCAGAATCAACTGATTCACTTGACCTTTCCAGTGATTCTTCCATTTTTCCTTTTTTTGTATCCAAGAAATTCCTCCAGAATGTGGATAGAGGCAGTTTTCGTACCTCTCTGTGCTTTACGGGGAAGTGGGTGGGGGAAAAAAACTAATAAAAAAATGAATAAAGGCTTTTGCTCTAATAAAGCTCCAAGGGAGCATTTCTTTCTTACTGTTTTATTGTTTTCAGTTTTAAAAAGTCAGGTTCAGGATTAAGAGCACTCCCTTGCGATATGAAACAGCCCACACACACGTGTTACGATATCGTCTTATTTAAGAGTTATTTTTTAACAAAAAAACATCAATGGGATTTAAAAGGGCGTGCATGAACGTTAACGCAAACTAAGACAGACAAGCCCAGACCGACAGAAAGACACACACGCACCCACACATTACATATATATATATATATATATATATATATATATATATATATATATATATATATATATATATTATATATATATCAGCCTTTTGCCGTGTATTTCAAATTTCAATACTTTCGTTTCATCAATATTTAAGAGAAACTGTTTTTACTCTCTGTCTTTACGGATATATATTATATATATATATATATATATATATATATATATATATATATAGGGGAGGATATAGAGAGAGCGAGAGAGAGAGAGAGAGAGAGAGAGAGGAGAGAGAGAGAGAGAGAATCAGCTTTGCGGCATTTATATAAACAATGATTCAATGGCTATCCAATCACGATTATCAGTTACAAACGCCATTTCATTAACTGGGCACTGTGATAACGCTGCCACCAATTTATTTGCATACAGCCTTACGGGTAAACAAACACATTTAATTGCATTCGCTGTCGTAAACAAATGGATTTCAATCCCTAGAGCAACTGCATGCAATTTTGTCCCCTGGAAAACGTTTAGGGTTTACGTAAACAAAAAATGGCAGGGTTTCGAAGTTCGCCGTTTTCCGTAGACGTCAAGAAATGAAGATTTCCGTGTCTTTGATTTACTTTGGGTAAGTAAATGCAAAAGGGTTAGATTTTCCGAAGGTCTGAGTCACCTTCTTAATCGTGTCCAGGTGTGGAATTTTTATTTTATTATTGGGTGTATTTCTGGTCTTGTCTTTAGGGGGTCGGTAGAAAATTACGTTTGCTTTTTGAATTGCTTTCTCAATTATATGGTCAGGATACTTTAAAGACGAAAGTTGCTTAAGAATTAGTTCAAATTCTTTTTCCAGGAGATCTGGGGAACAAATTCGTAATGCTCTTAAGAACATGGTGGTTACACCTATCTTGATAGCAATGTCGTGATAGCTAAAGAAGTGAATGTATGAAAGTGAGAACATTGGTTTTCTGAAAATGGTAAATTTGTATTCTGTTGTGTCTCTGATTATTAAAACACCAAGAAAAGGAATTTTGTTGTCTGTTTCCCATTCATCTTTCAATTTGATGTTGGGCACTAATGCAATTAATTTTGAAAGGAATTTATTAAAATTGCCCCACCTATTATCTCAAAATGTTAGAATATCATCTACATATCTCATCCTCAGCATGTTTTTGGGTTTTATTGCATTTATTACTGTAGTTTCAAAGTATTCCATGTACAGATTGGCTAAAACAGGATTTAAAGGACTACCCATACTGCACCCAAATTTTTGCTTGTAGAACGATTCCCCGAATGAAAATACGTTATTAGATGCACATAATTCAACTAACTTTATTATTTTGTCAAGCGCCAATGAGAAATGATCTGAATAGGGGGATGATTTTTCCCTCAAAAACTGAAGATCGTCCTGTACTGGTACTTTAGTGAATAGGGAATCTACGTCAAGGCTTAAAAGTTTTATGTTGTGAAGTGGTATATGTGCTTCTCTGAATTTGTGACAAAAATCTTCCGAATGTTTAATGTGACTGGGAGAAAAAGTGCCTAAAAACGGGGAAAGGAGGCCAGCTAACCATTTAGAAATTTTGTAATTGAAAGCTCCGACACATGAAACGATGGGTCTAATGGAAGATTGTCTTTGTGAGTTTTGGGAAGGCCATAAAAGTAGGGTAATTTAGGATTAATTACTTTAAATTTCTCTAATAGTTCAATACTCTTACTTTTCCGAAAAAATTCTGTGGGAACGTTCTGGAGGGGATTTAATATATACAGAAAACCAACGTTCTCACTTTCATACATTCACTACTTTAGCTATCACGACATTGCTATCAAGATAGGTGTAGCCACCAACCTGTTCTTAAGAGCCTTACGAATTTGTTCCCCAGATCTCCTGGTAAAAGAATTTGAACTAATTCGTAAGCAACTTTCGTCTTTAAAGTATCCTGACCATATAACTGAGAAAGCAATTCACAAAGCAAACGTAATTTTCTACCGATCCCCTAAAGACAAGACCAGAGATACACCCAACAATAAAATAAAAATTCCACACCTGGACACGATTAAGAAGGTGACTCAGACCCTCGGAAAATCTTACCCTTTTGCATTTACTTACCCAAACACCTTAGCCAAATCCCTGATTAACGTCCAACAAAAGACATCCCCCAAGGACACTGGGGTTTATCAAATCCCATGCCAGGACTGTGACCAATCTTACATCAGATTTACAGGTAAATCACTTCCTCAGAGATTAATACAACACACAAACGGTCAGTTAGGTATGGACAACAGAACTCAGCTATTTTCAACCATATAAATGAACATAACCATAGAATAAACTGGAATTTGTCACATATAATTTATAGCAGCAACTGCTGGTACAAGAGTCAAATGATGGAATCGGCCTTAATAAAAGAGAGGCAGGTAATGAACATCTCAAAATGAGCATGGAATTCAGATACGATCGACAAGATTTTCCTTCAATCAACACACTTAAGAAGATTAAAGGAAGATTATCAGCGGGGGTGACCTAAATTGGCTTGACTGTGGATGGACCTCTTGGTATAAATACCACCTTGTCTGTAAACTTTTCTCATTCACCTACCTGAAGAGGGACACAGCAGTCTCTGAAATATATTACGTTTTCCTCTATATTTTGGTGTTTTTATGGGCTCCTTTGATTATATATATATATATATATATATATATATATATATATATATATACTATATATATGTATACACACACACTACATATATATATATATATACATATATTAATATAAATTGGTATATCTATTATATATGTCACCTTAATTGTCTGAGAAACTGACTCACAAAGAACACACACACCCTACGTATTATGTTCCTTATACGC
>NC_061091.1:23002619-23005119 GCF_015104395.2 Macrobrachium nipponense
ACCGAGGAAATGAAAGAAGATAGGGCTGAGGTTAGCCGATCAGGATAAAGGAAATGAATATAGTAAGGAAACTCACTCTCTCTCTCTCGCCTAGTATTTTAGAATTTAAATAGTAGTTTGTACATAATTTCTGTGCAGATATAATTTATTGTAATCTCTCTCTCTCTCTCTCTCTCTCTCTCTCTCTCTCTCTCTCTCCCTATTATTTTAGTGTTCTGTTGCCGGGATTATTAAAATTGATGAGGTCAAAACTCTTAAGAAGGATCAATAGTGATTTGCAAAGAAGTATTTTTAATATTACTAAGAAAAATTTGAATAAACAATTATGATAACTGGGTTATTAAATACAGAAAAATACGATAATAACGGTGGAATTAATATAGTAAAATACTTATGCATGAATTATGAAATTTTAAATTCACATAAACTTGGCGAATGAAGTCCGTATTCAATACCGATAAAGCCAATATTTGAAGAGACAAGTCGTGTGTGTGCGTGTGTATGACGACAGAGAGAGAGAGAGAGATTTGCAGGGGGGGGGGGTGGGGGGGGTGTTGTCAAACAGGAAGTCGCTGCAAGTCGCGATGAACTTTCGTAAACAGACATGGGATCAAAGGCTGCACGTGACTTCGGTTGCACGGGCAAGGAGAACAACATACAAATACTTACTATGGTGTTCGATTCAAGCGATGTGTAGATATCAACAAATTAAACTTCAAATATAGCACACACTTATGTATGTAAGTATGTATGGATGTATGTATGTATGTATGTCTATATTATATGTATATATCTATATATATATACACATATATATATATACATTACATACATATATATAATATATATATATATTTAGATATAAATGTATATATATATATATATATACTTATATAAAATATATACATTATTATATATAATACAAATATATATATACATACATATATCTATAATATATATATATATAATAATTATATATGTATATATATATATGTATATATAATACATATTATATTATATATATATATATATATATATATATACATAGATGAATAAATAGAAGCTGACCAACCCGGCGCTGCCCAGAAAAACTCTGAATGACTTTTGATAAACTCTCTCTCTCTCTCTCTCTCTCTCTCTCTCTCTCTCTCTCTCTCTCTCTCTCCCAACAAACCCATTCACAATTACAGAAATCAACAACCTAAGGTCGTGTATTCTCGAGTTTACCTGTCATTTCTTCTGTCAGTTCATCGAAACTTCCGTAAAAACTTGCGTTTAGACAACAGTTTGTGGGAGAAGACGGTCGACTCCCCAGAACGGATGAACTGATGGTATTACCTAAATATCTTCTGCCTGACAGTATTTGTCTGTGATTGTATATAATATTAACGTCTGACTCTTATAGTGGCAGAAGTTATATTTTGAAATACATTGCTTTATGACTGAATGAAAGTAATTCTAATACAGTCAAACGCATCTGCTTAATTTTTTTTTTTAAGTACTAAACTGATTATAGGGTTTGCAGTGGGAGGAGTTTAATGAAATCTTTCGTCTGACAGCACCTGAAAAAAAGGAAAAGGTGGAGCGTCAGGTGAAACTGAGAATAAGCCCAGAAAACTGAAGGAAAAGGTGACGTCAAAACGAAAATTTCATTTGTTTTGTGTGTGTTCGTATGTCTGTCACGGGGTAAGGGTTTAACTTTGAGTTATAAACCTTTCTGGGATGACACACAGACCATGTGCAAATATGTATATATATATATATATATATATATATATATATATATATATATATATGATAATATATCTGCATATATATATATATATATATATATATATATAAATTATATCTATAGCATATATACTGCATATATATATATATATATATATATATATATATATATATATATATGTGTGTGTGTGTGTGTGTGTATGTGTGTATATGTATTTACGAGAGAGAGAGAGAGAGAGCAAGTGGTTCTGCCACTCTTCTCCTCTACATTGTCTCCCTTTCCTTTCCATTCAGCGCTGTTTCCTTATGTTCATCTTGTCGATGAGTTCCACTCCCTATTGTCTCCTATTCCACTCCCTATCCATCCTCCTTTCCTATTCTAGTCCTACTCAAGCCTGGGCAAGATACGGATAACAGGTGCAAGTCACAATAATCATGAAAGATATGAAGAGGCAGCAGAGTAAAATGATGACCTCCGAATTGTTTATATTTTCTTGGAAAATAAAAAATGATAAAAAAAAATGAAAATATTTATAGATATGAACTCGAAAACGAGAACAATACGTAACAATAAGCATCTGAAACGAAAGATATCAAATGACCCAACGCAAGAGTAATCGGACGAGTATATAAAAATTTTTTTTATTTATGTTTGCCTACATAAACATGATACAGAGCCCATCTATCATGTTCACTGCGACATAAAAAAAAACTGAAAGTGCTTCATGAAATATTAATTTCAAAAAAAGGGAACGTTGGTAGATATAAA
>NC_061091.1:23010119-23020119 GCF_015104395.2 Macrobrachium nipponense
TTTGGCCGTAAATTTACCTTGGAGAGGGAGAGACAGACAGACAGACAATTCTTTGCATTATTCCTGAAAGTATGACTGAGAGAGATTTATCCCTTTACATATATTTTGAGAGAGAGAGAGAGAGAGAAGAGAGAGAGAGAGCAGAGAGAGAAGAGAAAGAGAGAAGAGAGATGATGGAGAGAGAATTTTAAATCTTTGCATTATCCCTAAAAGTGTGACAAAGAGATTTACCCCTTTACATATATTCTAAGAGAGAGAGAGAGAGAGAGAGAGAGAGAGAGAGAGAGAGAGAGAGAGAGAGAGAATTTTAATTCTTTGGAATTTTCCTGAAAGAGTGACTGAGAGAGATATTATATCCCTTCACGTAGTTCTGAAAGAGAGAGAGGTTTATTCACGGTTTTTTGTCCATCTTATTATTCGCTTTACTGGGTTTTCATAACATTACGAATTTTTCAATTAAGAGGTTTTGTAAATACATGAGCGATTTTCATAGATTTCTCAGGCCTGACTTGTTCGACTTCATAAAAATTTTGTTGAGTTTTTTTGTAAAATTCTGCTGAAAAATGTATGGTTGATTTATGGTACTATTCTAAAGCAAAATCACGGACAATCTGGAGTGACATAAATATATAACATCACCAATCGTCTTTGAGACGCCCCAAATGCCACGTTACCATCTTTAACACTACCAATATATATGGCACTAAATACATATTTTTTTATTCATAGTAAAAGAAAAATAGTTAAGATATAATAAAAATAACTCTGAATTAAAATCTTCAAAAACTAGTAGTTGCGAATACGAAATGCCTTCATACGAGCGAAAGTTTCATGAGGGGTCGTTGCATGCAAGCAAACTGCTCATAAAAATCTGCATTTATGAGAGCAATTAGGACGCCAAGTTTATACCCAAATATGAAAAACTAATATATGAATAAACACACACACACACACACACACACACACACACCACACACACACACACATATATATATATATATATATATATATATATATATACCATATATATTTTTTTTTTTTTTTTTTTTTTTTACTCGGCAACCTTTCTCTGTTGGAAGAGTACTGTTCGTATAGCACTAAGTAACCATACATTGAGATGAGGCTGCTAGCCCCACGTCTTGTCCAACGAATGTTCAATTGGCTTATGTGCCGACATTAGGCGGTCACCCATGTAAGTACTGACCACGCCAGTGTTACTTAATTTGGTTCACCGAATATATATATATATATATATATATATATATATATATATATATATATATATATATATATGTGTGTGTGTGTGTGTGTGTATGTGTGTGTGAGTGTGTGTGCATTAAATAAACACTTATGCATTCATCTATATCATATATACAAATATATATATATATATATACATATATATATATATATATATATATATATATATATATGAAATATACACGCGTACATACATACACATGAAATGTTTCAGCATAAACGCATGTGAAAATGTAACAGCACTTTCCACATTCGTACGATTGCAAACCGTTAAAATGCAAAGGTTATACTACTCCATGTAATGATTGTGAGGTAAAGAGCTCAAGCTACGTTGTCAAATTACGGAGTGCCTCACTGAACAAAGCACCATTAGTATTTAGTGGTAGAGCTAAAGCAATAACCTAAATGAATATCAGGTTAACTATTTCTCTCTCTCTCTCTCTCTCTCTCTCTCTCTCTCAAACACATCGAATACATCTCTGCAGAAGCAATTTCACAAATTTTATGTGAATCCTTCTTCCACGATAACTAAGGAAATACTATGAAAATCTTTCTATATATATGAAACACTAAATTTCTGAATGAAATTAAGACAAGTTTAATTTACTTGTTTATTAACGAAAGCTTCAAAACTGGCCCCCGTTCTTATTTTAATTATTATTTTTCTCACTCTTTTGAAACCAAGCATTCTAGCCATGATACAGGAACTGATACACGCAAGGAAATTACAGGAATGTTAGTGATTTATGTAGAAAACAAACACATTATACTGAATCACTTACATATATTTCGTAGTTGTTCTAAAATGAAGTTGATGCCTCCTTTAGTGCTTAAATTTTTTTCTGTACAAGAAAACTATTGAGATGGCTTTGTTTGTTCGCCCGCACTATTCCTGTCCGCTCTCAGACCTTAAAAACTACTAGGGCTAGAAGGCTGCAAATTGGTATGTTGATCATCCACCCTCCAATCATCAAACATTCCAAATTCCTTCTATAAATATTATCTTAACACTCGTACAAACACCAACAATCACCTCAGTGACTAACAAATATATGCAATAAAAGTAGAAGCAGTAGCAGACATAAAAATATATATTTGAAATTCAAATTCGACAGACGGTACAAAGAATCCCGTTATGACAGATTCCCACCGCTCATATAACCGTCACAATAAAATATGAGACATATGCTATTATATTGTACATATAGCTTTTGCAACATCCGCAAATAACAATCCCTTACATCAAATACATTTTTTTAGTCTCTTGGGGTAAACAGGGAAAGAACCTCGGGGAGGAGGAGGAGGAGGCGGGGGAGGAGGAGGGAGGAGGAGTAGGATGAGTAGGAGGGAGGAGGAGGAGGAGGAGGAGGAACATCTTACTAGGAGAGTTTGGTCTTTTCAGTTTAAGTTTGTATAATCAAGGAATGAGTTTCATGGACATCTGTTGAAACAAGGATCTTCCCCATGTGGGTCATCCGACTCGAGTGCTTTCTCCGACCCTCAAACAAATCCCCTTTAAAAAGGAGAGAGAGAGAGAGAGAGAGAGAGAGAGAGAGAGAGAGAGAGAGAGAGAGAGAGAGAGAGAGAATGTATCTTATCTCCTTCCTCTTTCAGGAAAATAATATTCTTCCCGTTTTTTGACGACACAGCTTATAACGCCACCAACACATAAAAAACAACAGTAAATAGAAAAACTGTAAAATAACAGTTAACAGAAAAAACTGAAATAACTGAAGCCAAACAAAATTCTTCTAAGTAATTCTCCGGATGAAAGAAGTATGTTAAGACAGCCAAGGAGTACATGCAAACCATGCATACCATTAGACCACTAACACGAAAATGGTTCTTTTGAGTAAATTTACGAAGCATTTCAGTGGCAACACATTTTATATCTCAACAAAACTCGATAAATAAAATCCCATAGAGACCATATTACTGCCAGACGTATTCCTCCTAAGGGGCTCGAACAATTCACCTTTAGGAAACCGCCTTTTCCAAAATACGGTAGGTGGCCTTCCCTCACTTCAATACCGCAACATCACCCGATGTCGCAATGAATCACAGCTAGAGCGACAATGACATTTTCGGTGATAAATGTGGCCTAAAGAATCAGGAGAGAGAGAGAGAGAGAGAGAGAGAGAGAGAGATGGATAGTTATATCGATGACATCACTTTCACTCCGCTGTTAACGTAACGTAACGCTTTTAAAGCGCATTTTACCGTCACGACGCGTCGTTCAGACAGTTCAATTTCCCTTGGGGAGGCGAGAGGCGCCGGATTATTCTGATGATATGTAGACGCCGTAGCGTGGCGTGCGATATGGTATCTGCCAGACATCATACCTTGTACTGCAAAATATGCGAGGGTGTTTCTATGACAAACTGAAATTGCTGGAAATGGCGTCATATGACGGAGAAATATGCTGTCGTCCATCACATAAAACAAGTAAAAAATTCGCAGAATTTTCTTCGGCGCAACTGAATTTTCTGTGCCACGTATAATGAAGGCCACCGAAAATAGATCTATATTTAGATGATCTCAGTACAAATGCTGTACGAGCCGCGGCCCATGGGACTTGAACTTCGACCAGGTGGTGGCCTATCCTATATCGTTGCCAGACGCAAGAATATGGCTGACTTTAACTTGAATAAGATAAAAACTGATGATGCTAGAAGGCTGCAATTTGGTATGTCAGATGATTGGAGGGTGAATGATCAAAATACCAATTTGCAACCCTCTAGCCTCAGTAGTTTTTAAGATCTGAGAACGGACAGAAAAAGTGCGGACGGACAGAAAACTAAAATAGATACAATGAAACATTGAAAAAGTTTACACGGCCTCGTATGACAGGGTATGCGCCAATCGTCCAATACATGAAATGAAAGCATCACCAACACGTGAATGGTCTTTTATGACAATGAATGTGATATCGTCCTTTAAAAATCTTGTCACACACAAGTAAAAAACGTAACCGGCTCAATATGATAGGCTTATCGTTCATGATATAAAATTGAAAACATTGCATTACCTATGCACCCTATCACAAAGGGGAGTTTTATTTTGACCATAACATACAGTGGGAACTCTAGGAAAACACAAACACAGGCTGACATCATTATATATATATATATATATATATATATATATATATATATATATATATATATATATATATATATATATATATATATATATATATATATAGTATATGTAACATATCCTGTCATATATTCACCTTTTCTTCAAATAAGGACCCACAGCTTCCAAATATTGGCGAAGCAGACTGTTTAGAGGAAAAATATTTCCAATATCGCCCTAACATCTTTAAAATTCAATTCGGCGAGCAATAAGGTTCGCCCACCTTTAAGCTGACGTTACGATAAAAAAAAAAAAAGTTTTTTTATTTCTTTATTCATTCTGAAAAGTTACCAGTTTCCTTCAAGATGGCTGCTCCAAACAAAACATCTTAAGTCAATGTAATAGGCAAATCTTTTCATTAGCAATAACTGTTGTTGAAACTACACACTAAAATTGTCAATATCGTCAGCTATAGTAAGTACCTCCAGAATTTCTCATACAAAACTCCTGTGCAAGAGGCAAGATATAAACTTCTTGATGCTGTGAATACACAGCAGAGGCAGAGGCTTCATAATTAATACGTGGCACTAATGGGGTTCCCGCATCAAGACATGGGCATAAGTTCAGAAATTAACTTAAAACCTATTTAGTAATTAGGCCGCTTTTCTACCTTCACTGTTTCCTCCATGTGGATTTTTATGAAATATTCTGGCAACGGTGGATCTCGAGACTCGCAACAAGTGGTGATTGTATTTCAGAAGATTGAAATGGAAGTTTTGGGGGAAATTGACCTTTTGGGAAGTGGACTATTTCGGGTCGGGGTTGCAGTCTCCACAAAACTTTGTTTTTGCTAATTTTTTTTCAACCTACAATATCCTTATATATATATACCCTAATATTATATGATATATATATCTACACACACACACACACACATATATATATATATAATATGTATATATTATATATATCTATATAATACGTGGACGCGTTGTGTACATAATTTATTACTGATAGCGGCATTGAGGCTGGAGCTTTGTTCATAATAGCTTTTGCTTTTGAATGTATATATTCATAAACACATAATTATAAACTCATATGTATATATACACACACAAATATATATATATATATATATATATATATATATATATATATATATATATATATATATACACACACACACATTCAAAAGCAAAAGCTATTTTTATCAAAGCTCCAGCCCCATTGCCGCTCTCAGTAATAAATTATGTACATAACACGTCCATCAAAGTCAGCAGCTGCTCTTGAATAAGAGACGCGGTTTTGTCTACAGATACGCAATGGAAAGAGACATCTTGTTATTTATTAAGGAAAGTAAAAAAGGATTTCCCTTTGCAAAAGGAAACGTGAATACGAAATGGCCCTTGTTTTAATAAAACGGACAAACGAAATATAAAAAGTTTGCGAAACAGGCTTCGATTCCATAAAAATGGAAAACGGAAAAGAGAAAAACTTCACGAAACATACTCCGGTTAAACATGACTGGAAGAAGTGAAAGGTAAAAAGTTTGCGAAACAGCTTTCATTTTAGCAAAAATGCGGAAAGGAAAAGACAAAGGCTTCTGACATTTTGTAAGAAATATTACGCAACAAATGCAGATGTTTTTCATACGAAAATGACTGTACCCTACGTAAAAAATAAATAAATAAATAAATAAATAAATAATAAAAAATCAGACACAAATTGACACGGTGACATTTCTTACCTTATATTCCAACTTAATTTTTTTTTATTAATCCATAAGAAAACCCTAAGTACCACAGGAACCAAATCACTGCTAATCTGTATTACACATAATAATAAGTAACAAACCTAGGTTTTATTTGTAAATAAATGAGTTCACCCAACGAAAAACAAATTGTTACAATTATGGGCACACTAATGTCACTTTATAGCTCTTTTTTTTTTTTTTTTTTTTTTTGTTTTGGACGGAAGCGGAAACTACGTGCCACAGCAACTCAATCATCGCCGTTTCGTAGGAAACATAAGTAAAAAATGCAGATTTTTTACCCCTAAGAAAATTACCGTACCCTACGTATCAAAGTAGTTGAAAATTGGGCAATCTGACTCTTAATATTTTATCTTCCTCATGTCTCTCCTTTGTATTAACTCCTACACAAACTACGCAAGTGCCCCAGCAAACCAATCATCGCAATTTTCTATGACACATAATACGTATAAAATACAATCTTTTCCATATGAAAATTATTGTACCCATCGTATAAAAATAGTTACCTATGGAGTGCTTTAGCTCTTCATATCTTATCATCCTCCCTTATCTTTTCTTTTATGTTATTAAAGCATGCGCAAACTATGTGGCCTAGCAATACAATCGTCACAATCTCCTACGACACACAATACGTAACAAATACCTCTTCATCATACGCAACAAATGTAGTTTTTCAAAAGAAAATGACTGTACGACACGTATCAAAAATGTCACGAATTGGAGACGCTCATGGGTAATATCTCATATGCATTCATTCATTCTATTTTTTAACACATTCGCAAATTACTTGACCCCCTCCTGGACCCCAATCACCGCCACAGAAACTGAAAAAGTCAGCAACACTCACCCATGTCTCCTTTTTGGCGTCGGGATCGACGAATATGAGATGTGTGGCAGTGAGGTAGAGGGTCCCGGTTGACCTTCTACTGCTAAACCGATCGAGTAGCCGAACGTTCTCCACCTGCAATGAAAAGAGAATATTTTGTGCTATTTAAAATTTTGATATTTTCTATTATATATTTCTATTCCTTAAAAAAACAACAACAACAACAACATAATAATAATAATAACTAATGAATAATAATAATAATAATTATAATAATAATGGAGACAGATAAATCTGTACATATAAATACTGGGGATTTCTTTCTCCATGAAACAGTTAACCTTGAAATTTAATTCATTCATATTTTTACCTACTTGCTTACTAATCTATCAATTTGTCTTTTTTTCTAGTAACTGATCTCTATTTTTTGCATTCCCTGCTATCTTCTCTAATTTCTTCCAGATGAACGCCACTTTCTTTGGAAGCTTGCATTTCACGTCAATGACCATGTATAAGTTTATCGTCTAATTAATAATAATAATAATAATAATAATAATAATAATAATAATAATAATAATAATAATAATAATAATAATAAAATAATAATAATAAAAGCCATAAAACACATGGGCAGTGCCAGTAATCAGATACAGCGCAGGAATAGTGGGAATGGACGAAGGCAGAACTCCGCAGCATAGATCAGAAAACCAGGAAACAAATGACAATACACAAAGCACTACACCCAAGAGCAAATACGGACAGGACTATACATAACACGAAAGGAAGGAGGGAGAGGATACTAAGTATAGAGGACTGCGTCAACATCGAAAACAGAGCACTGGGGCACTATCTGAAAACCAGTGAAGACGAGTGGCTAAAGAGTGCATGGGAAGAAGGACTAATAAAAGTAGACGAAGACCCAGAAATATACAGAGACAGGAGAAAGACAGAAAGAACAGAGGACTGGCACAATAAACAATGCACGGACAATACATGAGACAGACTAAAGAACTAGCCAGCGATGACAATTGGCAATGGCTACAGAGGGGAGAGCTAAAGAAGGAAACTGAAGGAATGATAACAGCGGCACAAGATCAGGCCCTAAGAACCAGATATGTTCAAAGTATGATAGACGGAAATAACATCTCTCCCATATGTAGGAAGTGCAATACGAAAAATGAAACCATAAACCACATAGCAAGTGAATGCCCGGCACTTGCACAGAACCAGTACAAAAAGAGGCATGATTCAGTGGCAAAAGCCCTCCACTGGAGCCTGTGCAAGAAACATCAGCTACCTTGCAGTAATAAGTGGTACGAGCACCACCCTGAAGGAGTGATAGAAAACGATCAGGCAAAGATCCTCTGGGACTATGGTTATCAGAACGGATAGGGTGATACGCGCAAACGACCAGACCGTGACGTTGATTGACAAAGTCAAGAAGAAAGTATCACTCATTGATGTCGCAATACCATGGGACACCAGAGTTGAAGAGAAAGAGAGGGAAAAAATGGATAAGTATCAAGATCTGAAAATAGAAATAAGAAGGATATGGGATATGCCAGTGGAAATCGTACCCATAATCATAGGAGCACTAGGCACGATCCCAAGATCCCTGAAAAGGAATCTGGAAAAAGTAGAGGCTGAAGTAGCTCCGGGCCTCATGCAGAAGAGTGTGATCCTAGAAACGGCACACATAGTAAGAAAAGTGATGGACTCCTAAGGAGGCAGGATGCAACCCGGAACCCCACACTATAAATACCACCCAGTCGAATTGGAGGACTGTGAAAGAGCAAAAAAAAAAAAAAAAAATTAATATAATAATAATAATAATAATAATTATAATAATAATGGAGACAGATAAATCTGTACATATAAATACTGGGGATTTCTTTCTCCATGAAACAGTTAACCTTGAAATTTAATTCATTCATATTTTTACCTACTTGCTTACTAATCTATCAATTTGTCTTTTTTTCTAGTAACTGATCTCTATTTTTTGCATTCCCTGCTATCTTCTCTAATTTCTTCCAGATGAACGCCACTTTCTTTGGAAGCTTGCATTTCACGTCAATGACCATGTATAAGTTTATCGTAATAATAATAATAATAATAATAATAATAATAATAATAATAATAATAATAATAATAATAATAATAATAAAATAAAAGCCATAAACACATGGGCAGTGCCAGTAATCAGATACAGCGCAGGAATAGTGGAATGGACGAAGGCAGAACTCCGCAGCATAGATCAGAAAACCAGGAAACAAATGACAATACACAAAGCACTACACCCAAGAGCAAATACGGACAGACTATACATAACACGAAAGGAAGGAGGGAGAGGACTACTAAGTATAGAGGACTGCGTCAACATCGAAAACAGAGCACTGGGGCACTATCTGAAAACCAGTGAAGACGAGTGGCTAAAGAGTGCATGGGAAGAAGGACTAATAAAAGTAGACGAAGACCCAGAAATATACAGAGACAGGAGAAAGACAGAAAGAACAGAGGACTGGCACAACAAACCAATGCACGGACAATACATGAGACAGACTAAAGAACTAGCCAGCGATGACAATTGGCAATGGCTACAGAGGGGAGCAGCTAAAGAAGGAAACTGAAGGAATGATAACAGCGGCACAAGATCAGGCCCTAAGAACCAGATATCTTCAAAGTATGATAGACGGAAATAACATCTCTCCCATATGTAGGAAGTGCAATACGAAAAATGAAACCATAAACGACATAGCAAGTGAATGCCTGGCACTTGCACAGAACCAGTACAAAAAGAGGCATGATTCAGTGGCAAAAGCCCTCCACTGGAGCCTGTGCAAGAAACATCAGCTACCTTGCAGTAATAAGTGATACGAGCACCACCCTGAAGGAGTGATAGAAAACGATCAGGAAAAGATCCTCTGGGACTATGGTATCAGAACGGATAGGGTGATACGCGCAAACAGACCAGACGTGACGTTGATTGACAAAGTCAAGAAGAAAGTATCACTCATTGATGTCGCAATACCATGGGACACCAGAGTTGAAGAGAAAGAGAGGGAAAA
>NC_061091.1:23022619-23035119 GCF_015104395.2 Macrobrachium nipponense
TTGAGTCCCGAGTTAATTATCTTAGTATAAAAATTTCTAACCAAGTTAAGACTGGAAAAAAATCAGTCAAATCAAAATTCTAAATCTCTGATCAATATCTGAAATTTAATAATGAATGAATCAACGTCACCTCACAGACTGCAATTATGACAATAAGCCCGTCAGGATATTTCTCATTATTGCATCCGAAGGGAATCGCATCAGGGGGGATTTGATCTGCACAATAAATGTCAGACCTAAAAATGCCACAGGGATCATAATTCCTGAGGGAAAAATGAACCAATTTCGCCAACAATATTTCACCATCCGGCTCAAAATACAATTCTGGAGACTTAATGTATCGAGCTGCAAAAATTAAAGTAGTAAATTTACAATTATTGCTTTCATTGCGAAAACAAGAGCTGACACGTGCTCGATATTAAAGTTGTGTTGCGTTTGCTTGAACTGACGCATGGATACATAGAGGCATAATACATACATATATATGTATGTACAGATAATTACTCATACATATAATATATATATACATATATAAATATATATTTGTAGTATATATACGTATTTACTATCTATATGTGTGTGAGTGTATGGGCGTGATCGTGTACGTTGAGCAATATTATCCAAACGTGGTGTAAGTTAGCAAGATTTACGCTCCAGACCTACTCCCATCTTCATCACGGAAAGCTGACTTCCGCCGGTGTCACTGTAGCTACAAATGAATCTTCATAAAAGTGTAAATATTCTGTACACACGATTTTGTATGTGCACCTAAAGGCATACGTATATGAAAGGATAAACGTATGAAAATTGACATTTGTTAGACGTTTGTTTGACCATACCTCCATATACACATACTTCTTTGCCAATATAACACCACCTGTTCATTCTCCTTATCTACGTGTCTGCGAATTTGTAAAGTGCAATTATGCACCACAAATAAACATAAATATCTTTTTTACCAATAGTGAACTGGCATAGTGAACAATAGCGAGATGTCTAAGCTCATGCAATTTTTCTGTCAAAAGCTGATTGGTCTTGGTCAGTCTGAGAGCCAGACTTCCACTCCCTCCCCCGCCCCCCCTTAAAAACACTAAAAAATACATTCCAAGATGCGTGAAAAATGATACTGCCCTTGATGGTTTAATGAAAGGAAATCCACATATCCTTGTGGAGAGTTGAATAAAACGAACTATATCCACAATCTGTTTCGTATCAATATCCTCTCTGAAGTTTTTACAAATATCAAATATCAACTTCTTATATGCAAGACCTCGAAATGATATGTGATATGCTCAGATGAGTGTTGTTCATTACAAGCTCTGGGGTATATTTAAACACCTGGAAGCTTTTAGAAAAAAATGTGTATATTCCTTAAAAATCATTGTGAAAATAGATCATTCTTTTCATACCCGTCAAGTATTGATATCCTGCCCATGATATTAACTTGAGATTATCATATATCTCCATTCATACGCCCTCGGTTTGGAATTTTCCGAACTTGTTCAATCCCTCTTGTTGTTATACCTTTGGCCAATTGGTTTGACCTCCAGTGCCTTAGGCCTATGTAATGCAATAAAAACACACTAAAATAGCCATAAAGACTTTTATGATGAGGCTGGTGGACCCTGTTAACCCTAAAGTATAACTGTGGCACTCCACAGAACACTATGAATGTCCGAAAGAAATGGAAGCCAAATGGAAAACAGTACATCTTTCTATTCAGAAAGATTCCTTCACTTCATAGGGAGATGCAAGTACGTAGGCAATAGTAATAAAAAAAATAACAGTCCTAGGGTACATAACTCCCATAGTGGTATATATGGCATTCAAAAAGCGCCAGAAACAAGCTATAAAGCAACGGCAAATCATTGTTATACTTCGGTGTATTACTCCTTTGTTACCGAAATTCAAACTGGTACGCATTGCTGATGTCAAAATGAAGTTTTATTAAAAAAATAATAATAATAAATAGACATGAAATGATATTTGTTTAATGAATTTGTATTTTTTGTCACGAATAGTTCTTAATGTCCATGCATCTACAAGAGATTTATAACCCAAAGAATTGCTGTGTACACAAAAGAATGACTCAAACACACACACAGATACACATACACACTATATAATATATATATATATATATATATATATATATATATATATATATATACATACATATATACATACATGTGTGTGTGTGTGTGTGTGTGTGCATTGCATTTATACATACCGTACTCAATAGACTTACATTAATGCCATGACCAAATCATAACCAAAATTAAAATCTCAAAACTATTTCGCCTCAAAATTGTGGCAGAGTTGAAACAAATCCTTTGGAAAATGTGACCCGTAGAAGAAACTTCACTTTACCAAAAAAAAAAATAATAATAATAAAAAAACCCTAGCCGGAATTGGAATGGCCGTAAGCTAAATAAAAAAAAAGAAAAAAAAAAGAAGAAGCCTCGAGGAATATGATGACAAACTTTTTCAAGTTTCAGTCCACTTCGGAAGTTGTACAAATCCGACAAAACTTTCGTCGCCGAATAAAGTAAATATGAAGTACCAAGTTATACAAGATCTCCAAAGCGACACAATTATTTCCCCCAAGTTTTCTGGGCAAACTCTTAGTACGAGAGAGACAAAGAGTTATCCTTTCGCTCCGAGGGATATTTCTGTTTAATCTGTCGCATTGGTGAATTTTACCACACAAGGTTTTAAAAGTTTTAAATATATTTACATGCGATGAATATGTAATAATTATGGCCTTCGTTTAAGTCCCATGAAATTATAAAAATAATTGCGTAATACTTAGCGATCCGTAATTATATCATTTGTACCATTATAGTGAATAGCATAATGGAACAAATTGCTGTATTTAAAGGTGAAGTTTCATTGTTAATTTCACTTTAACAACAGGATAAACAAAGATATTCCACATGAAAACTATTTTATTTAATGAATAAATTATGGTGGATTAACATAACACAAGGACAATGGAATTAATGAAAATGAGCATCACACATACTTTACTATTAATATTTATAGTAAAAATAGTTTAATTAGCCAAAGCAGTATACGGGTGAAATGTAAAGGAGACTAAAAATAATGTCAGAATACAGGAAACTGCAATAAAACTAAAAACTAAATAAAAGCTGCCCCTAGTCGAACAAATGACGATTCTGACATCGTAAAAATGTCAGAAATGCAGTTCACAAAATGAAAGCAGGCAAACTAATTTTTAAAATTAAATGAAAGCTACCTTTTCTACTGGATGAGAGGCTGACATCACAAAAAAACGCAAAATTTATATAAAAAAAAGTGAAGGGTGCGCCGAAGTTTCTTCGTCGCAATCGAGTTTTCTGTACAATGAAAATAGATTTATCTTTCGGCGGTCTTGGTATAATGCTGTATGAGCCGCCACCCATGAAACTTTAACACAGACCCGGTGGTGGCCTGGCCTATACCGTTGCCAGTCACACGATTATGGCTAACTTTAACCTTAAAATAGAAAAAAAAACTACTGAGGATAGAGGGCTGCAATTTGGAATGTTTAATGATTGGCGGGTAGCTGATCAACATACCAATTTGCAGCCCTCTACTCTCTGTTGTTTTAAGATCTGAGGGCGGACAGAAATAAGCGCGGACAGACAGTCAAAGCCGGCACAATAGTTTTCTTTTCTGAAAACTAAAAATGAAAATAATTCGAAGCTACCTAGTTGACTAACCGAGAGGCTTACAATACAAACATTTCAAACAAAATTCACAATGATAAAAAGAGGTAAAATAATAAAAAAAAATAAAAAAAGGAACAAAAAAAGATACCTAGTCTACAAAATTCAAAGGCTTACATCATTCACTGCCAAAGAGAATGCACACAATATAAAAAAAAAACCATCTGTTCACTTAGACAGGAAGCACAAGTGAACTTCCAATTTTTTTTTTTTTTTACATTCTCCATAACCCATAGAAACAAACAAAGATGGGTATTCCCTCCCCTCCCCTCCCGTCCCCCTTCCCTCCCCTTCCTTTTCCCACTAAAAAAAAAAAGGAGACCCCCTCCCATTATTCTTCTTCTTCCCGTATTCTTCCTCGAGAGAGCAAACAATGGATGGTCTTCAAGGGCCCATAAGAACACTAAGAGCATTCTACTGGGTGCCTGGGACGGGAGGGGGGAGAGAGGGGGAGGGGGAGGGGATTATACCAGCCATCACGTCAATTGATGGAAGGGGGAAAAATTGCAATATCTGGCGATATATTAATGATAATATCAATAATAGTGAGCGTCCCCACCATGTTCGTCAACAATAAGATGCTTGCTCTTGAAGAGGATATCCTATTTGGATATGTAAATAATTTGGGAATATATTGCTGCGTCTTGGCTAACGCTAGAAATGTGGAATCTGTTGAATATCACCGGGAATAACCAATTCTTGGAAAGTACTTGACTCTCAATACATATCAGCAATACACAATTCAAACTGGAATATTACACGGGATTAACTCTGAAAAAAAACATAAGCTTAAACAACTCTTAAATCTCGTTGAAAACATATTAAAAGTAGAAAACACTGAAAATATTTTTCAACTTTTCCATGAATTCCTGATAACAAACTCCCTCCCCAAGCTATAATTATTCTTAATTTTCCCCCTTTTTTTTTTATCTTTCCCACAAGCGTAAGTTATATAAGTGTGTCCCATTTCGTATCTTCCATTCCTTTTAATTCATTATAATTCGTATTTAATATAATGGCACTCAACAAAATATGTATCAAATATCTAATGATGCACCAATATCGGAAAATATTCATATATTACAACTGCTCATCTAACAGATAAATCCTTGGTCGCCCATAATTACATTTCAATGCATTGTTTAGTAAAAGCACATTTCTTGGCCGAGAGAAGAAAAGAAAAAACTAAATTAACACGCTACAAAATATTGTAGATAAGACGAACGGCAATGTATTTGAACACGTCAAATTCTGTTCAAATATATTGCCGTTCAACTTCTCTAAAACTATTCGACCAAACTATCAAACTAAGAGTGCTTCCTCAGTAGAGTTAAGTCATTAAATAAACACACGTCGGAAACTCCTCGCACAAACATCACAAACAAGTTATATACAAGTCAGCGACTTACTGGAAGTCCTAACCACTGCATGACAAGTTTGACTGTCATAAATAGAATACCTGCTATAAATGGCTCTCGAGGCAAAAGCATCAACCTAGATTATATTCTAAGAAGGCAGTGTCTAATACAATACAATACCAATGGAGAAAAAAAACCCTTTGAATTCTGTTCGTAATTCAATTCCATGCATTATTTTTTATTAATTCTAAAGTAAAACCACATAAACAATTCCTTCCACAAATGATCAAAACTTTTTTCATAAACAAGAGTATAAAAACATTTTGTTGGTATCATTACTTCAGAAAAAATTGTAATTACCAATATATATGTATTTCCTATGTCAATATGATAACGAGGCTATGTTAATTAACCACACTGCGCTACAATGATCGAGATCCATTTAATTAAAACCTCCACACCTTTTATAATACTCATGCCACTCTTTCTTCCATGAACATAAACATCAAGACAGGGCGTTAAAAATTTAATATATTTAATTAGCGACAAACCTCTTAAAATCATTTTCATATTCACATTATGGTAAATTATACATACATCTCCCTGCTTCAAAGAAAGTAAGAGGAATGATAGTATATTAAAATAGCCACTTGTTTGAATATTTATTGGACATATTATATATATATATATATATATATATACATATATCTATTGTATATAATTTGTTGTATATATTGTATATACATACATCCACAAGATACATATACATATACATACAGCTGTGCGATTCAACACCCTAAACAAATATAACTTTAAACAAGTTTCAACACCAAATCCACATATTACTTAAAACAAATAAATGACAGCTAAAAAGAAACATCTGAAAAAAACCACCACATTTCGCTGAAATATATATATTGCATTTGGTTCATTTCAGAATCCTTCAGGATACCTGACTGAACTCATAACCCTGAAACCGACGATAGTAAAAGGAGAATACGAGCAATCGAGAAGAAAGATCAAGGTCACGCGAGTTGCTACTCGTTTTTTTTTATTCTGTGTTTATTGCTGATCTTTTATATAGTTTTCCTGTCTCTAGATTTTCCTTCATTCTTCACATTGTGTTTTGATGTTCTTGTGCTGAAAAGTATTGCTTTTTCCAATTATCATCTTTTAATGTGCTTTGTTAAATACTTGTTTTATTTCATTGTATTGTATATATATACTACATATATATAAAATAATATATACATACACACAATGTATATATATACATTATAATGTGATTGTTTGTTTTGTTTGTACGGTGTTTTTACGCTGCATGGAACCAGTGGTTATCCAGCAACGGGACCAACGGCTTTACGTGACTTCCGAACCACGTCGAGAGTGAACTTCTATCACAGAAATACACATCTCTCACACCTCAGTGGAATGCCCGAGAATCGATCTCGCGGCCACCGAGGTGGCAGGCCAAGACCATACCAATCACGCAACTGAGGCGCTATATTATACTGTTCTTCATGAAAAAATAAAGACAGCAACAAACATCTAGAAACGATTTGATGGATATAACGTAAACCCCCTTAAAACACTACAGAAACATACACCTGGAAGCAAACAAGTACCATCTTAAATACAGTTTAAGTGGATAACTTGCAGTTTAAAAATGTCAAGGAAAACTGTGAGCAAACTCGAAAGAACTGGACATGATGAGTACTTGTTTCTTTCCCGTCTTGGCTTGAAGATAAACGGAAAGAAAGTAAGAGTAAACAGAAAAGAAACAAAATTATTACCTCACTGCCTGTTTGTCGCCAAATAAAAAACCCTTGATACAATGGATTTTGTTTTCCAAAACAAACTATGCTCGGTTAGGGGCACAGAGTGCCATCAGGCTGTGGCAAGGTCGCTGTATAATGTTGCGCAAATTATTTAGGTCCCTGTACAGTAGTGTGTAAATGATGTAGGTCACTGAAGCGCTGCGTAAATGATCTAGGTCACTTTACAGTGTTGTGTAAATGATGTAGGTCTCTGTACAATGTTGCGTAAATTATTTAGGTCTCTGTACGATGCTGAGTAAATTATTTAGGTCACTAATGTTTTGCGCAAATACTACCCAAAAACAGCATCAAATTTGGAAAAGCGAAAAAGACAACCAGTCACTCTCAACCAACAGCATATCAACAAATTTTACAAAATAAATAAAGTAGGATCCATTGTTTTCCCGAAGGAAAGACATCAACAGGAAATTCTGGGGAAGTAACACAGAAGTCACAAGCTCAAAACATCACAAGATCTTCGCAAAGGCAACAACAGAACAGAGAAGAGAATATAGAAGTTAGGCCTAACGCCAAGCGGTTGGACCTATGAGGTCATTCAGCGCTGAAATGGAAATCTACAGTAAAAAGCTTTGACAGGTGTAACAGAAAGAACACCTCGCAGTTGCATTATCAGTCAATTGTCAGGAGATGGTTGAAAGTAAGATGGAAGAAAGAAAATATGAACGGAGGTACAGCAAAACGAACGAAAGGGGTTGCGGCTAGGGGCCGAAGGGAAGCTGCAAAAAACGTTAAGTAATGTCTACAATGCACCTCATGCGGTCTGCAATGACGGCACTAACCAACGCCCACCTTCCCTGTGGGATGGACGAGAAATAGCTCATTTTTGATGAGGAAGACCAGCTGGTGGCAACATTGCGCCATTCAGCCCTGTGACGCCTTCTCGCCTTTTGCTCAATAATGCAGAGAGACAAAGTCTGACAACTTCTCCTCCTCGGTTAATGAAACTTTCCTAACATTTGTCACTGGACGAGGCGTTGCTGCCCTCAGTCACATGACTTATTAGTTCCTCACTGCACTCTGTAATTTTCCCGGGAGGACAAAAGTGGGGATGTACACTACTTTAAAAGTAAAAGACAGAACTACATACACTTCACTACTTTACACTATAAGAAAGAAAAACGTATACCACTACTCTGCAGTAAAGAAATAAAATGTACACATCACCGCTTTACATTAAAATAAAAAATGGACACTACCATTTTACAGTAAAATAAAAATAATATTATTCAAATTATCATTACCTCCCAAATAGAGGAGGAATGAAAATAAATGCCCAATAAGAGATGAAAGATACTGATAAGCTGTCAATCCGTTCGTTTTTCTGTTTGAACACTTTTGAATAAAAAAAACTTGGAACGAGTTGTGTTTGATAATCTCCGTCACAATTATAAACGCTCAGTCCCAGCCAGGACGAGATGAAGAAAGGCTGGAATGAAAATGGTCACAATTCATATCTCCCCATGCAAACTAGATGTAACAGGTTGTGTCATTATTCAAATTACGAAAAAGTGTAATTAGAACACAAATCACCAGTCCCTCAGCAAAAACTTTCAAGCCAACCATTTTTACTGCGTAATTAAACACTCATTACCTTCTTTTATACATGATAACACCAAGACTTTTCTCTATTTTATCAATGGAAGTACTAATCAAAAGGACTTGCTTTCTAAAAATATGGGACACAAAACATACTGGGTACATTAAATCAAACACATCACCGTTAATCAAATGCATGTAATTAAACCACTTTCCTTCGTACAATAATTCTCCTACAACTGTGTAATTTATCACCGTAAATCAACTATTTAAAATACAACTGGACGGGATACTTCATTTTCATAAGATAATTGTCACAAAAGAAATAGGAAATTCTATTTGAAAGGACGATCGGAAGTTCAATAAGTGCGGTATTATGAGGCATTCAACAATGAACATATAGAAAACGGTAACAGGACTCAGTAACATTGGTTCACAAAAAACTGCATCAAAAAACTGCATAATTAAAGAAGCCTCGCATTATTCATTATAAAAGTAATATGAAATGACGCTCCCGTCTGCTTTTCTCAAAGGAAAAAGAATCCTGTAACTTTTCTCTTAAAGAGGAAACAAAATATTGTTCTCGGATTTATATTTTTCTGCGAAAGAAAAATCCCGAGACTTTGTTTCAGAAAAGAAATGATAAAAGGAAAAGAAGTTATGGGCTTTTAGCAAAAGATTAAAAGTCAAGTAACATTTGCTCGTGAAACCAACAAACTTATTTTAATATGTGAATGGTCTATGAGAAGGAGTTTTTAAGTAGTTAATTACCCTATAAATGAAATACAGTATTTAATCGTACTTCGTAAACAAATGGAATGCAGAGAAATTACTGGAATGGAAAACAACAAAATAATATTCTCAAATGGATCTAAAATAATCAGAAAACAGCACAAGCAAGAAAATTATAAATAAAATATTTTTTTACATAAGAATAATTCCTTGCACTTCAGTCATACTAATGTAAAAATAATTTAGTAATGAATTAAGTAATATTAAATAACGTGTGGTGAATTGCGTACATTAAATATAATAGTAGCTGTGTGTTTACAATACACAATGCAGGGATCCAACAAAACAGGGTTAAAGTATAACATTTATTCAGTTGTAAAACTGTTATAAGGTGGAAGGAATATTACATAGGCTCTTGCATGTTTAAAATGTTAAAAGTTATATTCTTTCCAGAAAAACATCAGGATGAAACAAACGCTGCGAGCATTTAAGTTATTTTTTTGGAATTAAATACCCAACGTTGAACAAGAGCTTTACATTTTTTGAAAAATACGAAAATGTCAGTTCGTCCTAAAAACAGGAAAGAAAGTACGTTCTCAATTGAGAACACATGTTTTTATACGCAATGAGTTTAGAAAATTCAAATTTATACAAATGTGAATTTCAAACAGACAGATTCAACTAGTGCGCTTTATTCTAAACAGAATTAAAACGGTAAACTTAATACAGACTATTGTGAAAAATGATCCATATACTGTGTTCTTATGTAAAAAAGGAATTCCACCCTTATGAGGTCTTTTCAAAATAAGAGAAAATGCTGTGCGCTCTTCAGGACGGAATTTAATTTTCCTTGATCTTACGAAAGTACCGAAATTATCCTGTGGGTTTGGATAATAAGTGAAACAGAAACGAGTTCAACAGGGGACTTCAAGCGTATATATAAAATAGAGTAAATAAATGAAACTATTTTCTTTACTAAGGGGAACATAATTGTCCGTACAGAGAGACCAAGTTACAAATTAGGTTAATTATACCTATCCTTGAGCCAGAAGTTAAAAAGTAAAGGTGGCAGACTTAAATACAAATTAGTTGCCTTAGAGATATTTTCTTTGTATGTGTATGTTTTAATATGTTTTTGTGAATAAGTTTTTGTTTACCAAAGATCTGAATGTGGTCAGCTGCCGCCTTGTATAATCCTTTAATTGTCTTGTCCCTGTGTCTGAGCAGTTGGACTTAACCTTTTAGTTCTTAAATTGTACCCATGTTTATGCTTGTTTGGAAAGGTTACTAATTCTCCAGGTGTGTTGGATTCTAGGTACTAATCTCCTTATAATCCCTATCTGTCACTTTTACGACCTTCCCTGTACTCTCAATTTCTCATGTAAGCCAGTTCGTCTGCTAAGTAAAGGACATTGAGTCGAAAGATCTTCCAGAAACTCCGTTGTTTATCTTTCCTTCGTGGCTTATACCTTTATAATATATATATAAATATATATATATATATATATATCCTATATATACAAATATAATATTCATATATATTTATACAAAATAATATAATACACACACAACTTTCGGAAATCAACTAACATTGCCTCTTTTGTTCATTACTACTCCAATCACCATCAAAATGTTAAATTCTTTGTTTTTTCTGGGATGTTCCTAAGGGGTTTACGTGTCTGTAGCCCGCAGTTTATTGACGCTGAGATTAAAACTATTTATGATATTACACTGAAACTTAAATACCCAAGGACTTTTGTAGATGTGGCATGGAAAAGAGCTAGAAAAACATTTTATTTAACTAATGATAAACTTAAAAATTCTCCTAAAGATCTTCCAGGCTGCATATATGAAATTCCTTGCAAAAAGTGTGATAAAGTTAATACGGACAAACCGGTAAAACTCTTTCACAACGTCTCAAGCAGCACCAATATTCTGTGAGAACTGGGCAAATATCGAATGCATTATTCGTACATATGAAAGATTTAGATCATCCTATTAACTGTAGCCAAGCAAGAGCTTTAATCCCATGTAATGACAAAGTTAAAATGAATATCATTGAATCTTGTTTCATCAAGTCAAATAATGGAAATGTTCTAAATTTAAGTCTTGGTTTATTTAAACTTGATACTTTCATAATGAAAAAAGTTGTAGATTAATATAAGCAACAGAATTAATATATTCAGTTTTTACACGTTTTGGACTGTACGGATAATTTGTAGTTTCGGTTAAGGTTAAATCTGTTTAGGTTTGTGACCGTGTGATATCCGATAATCATGGATTATCTCTTTAATTTTTACCCTTTTGACAATTAACCATCTGGTATTCTTGATCTTGTTGTGTACCTGAGAACTTTCTCTCCAATTGTATTTCATTCGTTCCTTGATAATGTCTTAGTAAAGACGAAAGTGCTTGGATTTCTGACTATCATTTTCCTGTGGTATTCGCTTATTTAATGAAGTCACGTGCATCTACTTTGATTTTTTAAGCATATATATGTGTGTATATATATTATATATATATATATATATATATATATATATATATATATATATAATATATATATGTTATCACACACACACCACGATTAAGGTTACCAACAGCAAACATATAGCATACCAATAATGTCATAAATATATCTGAAAACAAACATGCCCTCAAAACATAATCTAAATTTTATAAATATCGCAAGACCATTCATATCTAAGAACAAACACAATTCATATTATACATTATCTATATAATACATTACTACAGACTCATATTACGAATTTTCCCCAGAAAGAAATTCCAAAACAAACAAACAAAAACAAAGCGATAATGAAATTAGCATCAACCAGGACCACAAGAGGATGAGGACCGAGAAACACCACTTTAGGAAATGAAGAGGGTGGCCGGGGAAGGCAGGGCTACACTTCGCAGATGGGGAAAAAATTCTGATAATGAGAAACACTACTTGGAGAACATATATATATATATATATATATATATATATATATATATATATATATATATGGATAAGCCACGAAGGAAAGATAAACAACGGAGTTTCTGGAAGATCTTTCGACTCAATGTCCTTTACTTATCAGACGAACTGGCTTACATGAGAAATTGAGAGTACAGGAAAGGTCGTAAAAGTGACAGATAGGGATTATAAGGAGATTAGTACCTAGAATCCAACACACGTAGAGAATGAGAAACCTTTCCAAACAAGCATAAACATGGGTACAATTTAAGAACAAAAAGGTTAAGTCCAACTGCTCAGACACAGGGACAAGACAATTAAAGGATTATACAAGGCGGCA
>NC_061091.1:23040119-23102619 GCF_015104395.2 Macrobrachium nipponense
ATCTTGGGAGACTCAGAAGTCACAAAATTGAACAAATGTCTTTTCAATTACTTTCACCTGCACGAAATTAAGAATTAATTCAAATTATATACTAACGAATACGTGA
Source organism: Macrobrachium nipponense (assembly GCF_015104395.2). Taxonomy (NCBI): domain Eukaryota; kingdom Metazoa; phylum Arthropoda; class Malacostraca; order Decapoda; family Palaemonidae; genus Macrobrachium; species Macrobrachium nipponense. The sequence continues at coordinate 23,040,226 of NC_061091.1, forward strand.
AGTTGCTCCAACACTAACTTTAAGGTGTTAAAAACACAGTATTAATGAGAGCTGCCTAACGTTCTCGATGGTACTGATGTTACGAATTGCAATATCGTTCCTTTGTTTGGGGACATTCAACCGTCAGGTCCACAGGCGTTGATTACATCCCCTGATGAAAGACGAAAAAAAAAAAATGGGGTCTCCCTCCCTTTTCAGTGTCATCCGTCAGAAATTTAAGTTTTCTATTTCATCCAGGTGACATGGAGATGACTTCGCAGGGTGGAAAACAGAGTCAGGATTCCAGGTAATTTTCTTTCAAATAGGGTCAGAATGTCAATCATCCTGAGAAACGCACACACACACACACACACCCATATATATATGTATATACACTCAGATATACATGCACACATCTTATATCTATATATATATATATATATATAAAATATATATATATATATATATATATATTCTATAATTTTAATATATATAGATGTGTCTGTGAATATAAATAAAGATACAAATATATCTATATACATACCTATATATGTGTTCTACACTTACATAATCTGCATAAACATATACTTTAAATGACCTTTCAAGAACACAGAAATTAGCTTTCCAGTTACCTTCTAGAAAATGTAAAGCATCCTACATTATAGAGCTAGGTAAGTCAATTCTACTGTCAGTTAAACTGATAAAGCACATATGTGACGTTAATTACCTTCTTGGAATCTGCAAATTGGAATTCCACCTTCAATGACACAATTAAAACACGCAACACTCTGCAACAGAACCGTGAATGACTCCGTTCGAGATGGACCTCCCTGAAGACAGAATTGCCCCTCCCAATAGATGGAGGGGAAATAAGACTTCCATCAATTAATTATTAACCAGTTAGGAACTAGAGTTCCAGCTTCTAGCTACTGTAATATGGGTGCGACCCTTTACCACTGCGGAAATATTCCAGTTTTCCGAATTCATTAAGCGGAAAGGAAATTGTAATAGTTATTCCAAAATTGCAATAATTCCTATTGCGTTCCTGGAAATTTATATATAGCCAGGGAAATAGTCTAGTGCTAGGCGAGCTACAGAAACAACGCAGTATTTGGTTTCCCCGGCTGGATATGCTCAATATTTACTTAAAGATATAATCATTTTTTTCATATGTGCGAAAACTCCAAGAGTAACGCGTCATATTATCTATTTTCTTTCATATCTATTTTCTTTCATATTATCTATTTTGGGAAACAAATAAAAGACATGATTTGTATGTTTTAAAAAGATTTTTAAAAATTAATAAAGTGGGGCGTATTTGAACGCATTTACCAAGTGAATGGAATGGAATGGAATACAGAGTTTAGGCCAAAGGCCAAGCACTGGGACCTTTGAGGTCATTTAGCGCTGGAATGGAAATGGAAAATACGTAGGTAGGTCTGACCTCGCAGTTGTACTTTGAGATAATCGTTAGAGAGGACGGATAGCAAGATGGAAGAAATATGAATGGAGGTACAGTGAAAGGATTGAAAGGGGTTGCAGCTAGGGCCCGAAGGGACGCTGCAAAGAACCTTGACTAATGCCTACAGTGCATCGCGTGAGGTGCACTGACGGAGGTTATCAACTGAAATTCTGCACAGTTTAACTTGAGTATGTTTTTCAATTTTGCAAACTTTTATAGGCCAGTTTCATTCTACCCTAAAGTTCTACTTAAATAAAATTTTGTTCATACTAGACATTGTCTGTCTCTCATCGGCTTCGTACTTTGTCATCTCCTTTTCTTTCAATGATCACTTACTGCTCTTTTAATTCAACCTAATTATCGTTCTCCCCTTTCTTTTTCTTAAGCAGCAGTTACTCTTCCTCTCCTTTGCTCAACTATTACTGTCTTTTTTTTTCCTTTCTCCCTCGTCTCAAACATTTTTTAAGCCTTTTCTCTTCCTCTTGCTGCATTTTTTCCTTTACCGGAGCGAACACAGGAGAAATTAAAAAAGGAAATGAAATCTCAAGCTAAATGCCATATGAAAATAACAGCACCGGGAAAACTAAAAACTACCTGTAAACGGAAAAATAATAATAACACCTTTTTCGACTACGATCTTTTGCCAATGTCCATCAACAAAGGAAAAATTAAATAAAAAATAGAATAAAATAAAGAAAAAGGCATTAAAAGTGTCGAGTCCATTTCTGATGTTCGTGTACATATATATACATACACACCTGTTCCGAATTGAATTCTGGCTCATCGGGCCGAAATAACGAAATGCAGGACTGAGAGAGAGAGAGAGAGAGAGAGAGAGAGGAACGAACTCGGAACGTAGGTGACGGGGAGAGAGAAAAAAAAGAGAGAGCGCGAGGGAGGCGTTGCGCGGAAAATGTAAATAGTTAATAACAAACTCGGAAGAGAGAGAGAGAGAGAGAGAGAGAGAGAGAGAGAGAGAGAGAGAGAGAGAGGCGTTGCTCTGAAAATGTAAATAGTTAATAACGAACTCGGAGCGGAGAGAGAGAGAGAGAGAGCTTTCTCACCTTGCTTCCAAAATCTCATGGCTGAAAAACTTCCTATGAGACCATTTCCCCAAGATTCAAACTTGAAAGCCGATCTCATACATATGCTAATCACCTTCTCACTGAAAGATTAACACTTGACTGATCTTTTCTTTGTCACTTTTCTATAAATTGTATTTGAACGGAGATCTTTCACAGTTACAAGTGATCACAACTGATCCCTGGTCCCCTTTATCTGCCGAGAACAACCAGATTTGCTGAACTTCAGCACCAATGCGCAACCAATGTGCCCCACTGCCGATTTTCTCAGTCCCAGAGGGTCCTTCCTTTATTCCTCACACCGTTGGACTGTGGAACAGTCTCCCTGAGAATGTATTGCAATTGCAACTTCAAAATTTCAAGTAAAAATGCAATGCATCATTAGCCTAATGCTATTCTCCTTGCATTACATTACATTATTAACGATTTAACAATTTATTAACTTGTTTGTCTTTTACATAAGTGAGATCTCTTCTCTTACTTGCTAATGAACGCCATATTCTTTGGAAGCTTGAATTTCAAGTCAATGGCCCCTTTGTCCTTGTTCCATATGAATAAGGTTCACGTTCTGAATAATAATATAATAATAATAAAATTTAAGTGGATCTTTCTTGTTTGTCCGCCACGGGAGTTATGGAATTGTTAGGTAGAGGATCGGTAGGGTAGGGGATAAATGACACATCCACCCTCCTCCCGCAAACATGCCTATCCGGGTGGGGAATTAGCAGGCAGGGGATCGATGGGGTAAGGGAGACATGACAGGCAGCGCCAGGTTCCAGCGCAGCAAAGCACGACATCAAGCTCGTGATAATAACAACGAAGTTACCCCATATAATAAGGAAAGGCACTTTGTGGGTATATGCATATATATAGTATATTTATACATATATATACACACATACTATATATTCATTCGGTCCCACCATTTACGTATATGATTTACTCCTCTGGCACGTACATTCAATATACATCCAACATCAGAGCAATAAGTAAACACTTCTGTCAGAGGTAAGTTCGTCTTTAATTCAGAGTTCCTGGCTTCAGAGTCTGTTATTGTCACGTATGTTCATAATCTTAAAAAAAAAAAAAAAAAAAAAAAAAAAAAAAAAAAAAAAAAAAAAAAAAAAAAAAAAAAAGAGAGAGAGAGAGAGAGAGAGAGGAGAGAGAGAGAGAGAGACAAGCCACTTCTTGCATCAATGACCACGAGTCTAAATATAGCTTCTGCATTCTTGACCTAACATGCGCACTCCCACACAGTCACGCGTGGACAAACAAACAAACAAACACACAAACACATGCACTCGGTATACATATTCTAACCAACAGACACAACATTTAAATGTCAAAGTTCTACGTATTGCAATGATGGATTATTCTTGGACATTACCACACTGTCGGTCACGAGAGAACTTTTTTACGTACTTTCAGAAATAGCGTCCAAGTGAAGGCATACCATACGCGTGTAAATGTACACAGGTACGCACGCATATACGTATATGTGTGTATATATATACACACATATACAATCCATTATATATATATTATTTACGATATATATATTAACATGTATGTATATATATATATATATATATATATATATTATATATATATATATATATATTACAGTTAACATGTGAAATCAGTGAAATCCCTAGGGAATATGTGAAATAAGCAACTCGCTTATGGATCACCGGGGGCTAGTACTAAACACGACGAAACTGCGATTTATCTGCACTGTTTCTCAGTGTTTAGTACTAGGTTTAGTACTAGCCCCTGGGGGTCAAATGTTTCACCGAGTTTAGTACTAGCCTGTGGGATATCAAATGTACCTAAGTGCATTTGATCCCCAACGGCCTAATACTGAACATAACAAAACACATTCGACCCAAGGCTAAACAGTGTAGACATTCGAATCACTGTTTCGCCGTGTTTAGTACTAGCCCTCGGTGACCAAAAGTTCCTAAGAGTAAGCGCCTCAGTGGCGTGGTCGGTAAGGTGTTGGCGTACTACCTTGGTGGCTGCAAGTTCCATTCTCCGGTATTCCATTGAGGAGTGAGAGATGTGTATTTCTGGTGATAGAAGTTCACTCTCGACGTGGTTTGGAAGTCACGTAAAGCCATTGGTCCCGTTGCCGAATAACCACTGGTTCCATGCAACGTAAAAACACCATCCAAACAAACAAAAGTTCCTGAGCGAATTGGTCATTTCACATATTTCCTAGGATTTCGAGAAATCCCTGATATTACATATTTACTGTAACATTATATATATATATATATATATATATATATATATATATATATATACATATATAATATAAGTGTGTGTGTGTTCGCGCGTGCGCGCGTTTATGTTTGTATACATATCTATATACATAATACTATACTACCTAAGGTGAATTTTAATCTCATAAGAATATTCAAGAATCAGACAGAAAGAAAAGTGCTTTTACTACTCAAAAAGCAGTGGACAAAAATAGTTTAACAAGATTCAGTTTTAAAGTCGCCTCATTATTTTCTAATGAAAATAATTTTCAAAATCCAGTAAAGAATAAAATATGCAAACCAGAAACCAAACAAAAAGTTCTGTATTATTGTAGGTCAGTGAATCTATTGAATCCTTAATTATCAATTTAAAAAAAGGCAAACTGGATTAAAAAATGGTATGTAACAGAATGCCCCAAACGAAAAGAAACAATTCTTGTTGCATTAGACATAAAAACCACAATAAATATTAAAAATATGTTAAAAAAAACAAATTTAATAACAGAACATGTGTGAGACCACCATTCATTTTAACCTAACAGACAAAAAGTGGAAATCCGCTTAAGTCTTTACCTTGATTCCCGTCGACTCGATTAGCTGTAAAATATGAAACCCTGTATTACACCACTTACAAAAGGGCATCAAAAGGTTATCAATTGCGTGGGTGAATGCCCTCGAAAATGGGCCTCTGTGTAAATGTAGTAGAGTGCGGTGGAGGAACTGGGTAAAATTGGTATCAAGTGGTTTACTGTACGCATTCTGACGTATATTTAAAAAATCCCAACGACAATAACTATATGGTTTGACTTTATCTGAAATTATTCAAAATAGATTAATAAAATTTATTCCCATTTTCAATTACAAAGCAATTACATCCTAAATTTTGGCAAACAGTGACCTAAAAATTTCCAATATTACTCTCTCTCTCTCTCTCTCTCTCTCTCTCTCGTCTCTCTCTCTCTCTCGTCTCTCTCTCTCTCTCTTCTACGTATATATATATAATAATATATAGATATATATAATAATTCTATATATATATATATATATATTATATATATATATATATAACCAGACTACAGTTACAGACAAGATTCAGGGATCAATTATTTTCATTATTGCAATCCCTTCCACCGACAAAGACGCCGCCTGACATCTCTGAAATGGACAGAAAACGGACGCCATTGTTGGATAAATTATTTGGCCTTGACTCGACTGATGTGGGTGCAAGATGGAGGAGGAGGAGGATGAGGAGGAGGAAAACCTGGACGAGGTAATTCTCATTCGCATCGGGATACAGTCAAAAAGGCTCTCTCTCTCTCTCTCTCTCTCTCTCTCTCCTCTCCTTCCTCTCTCTCTCTCTATCTTCTCTCTCTCTCTCTTCTCTCTCTCTCTCTCTCTCTCTCTCTTTTCTGAAATAAATGCTGCACGTGGACCTCAATATAAAAATAAATTTGTCTACCATATGCAAGAATGGAATCCAGAGTTTAGGCCAAAGGCCAAGCACTGTGACCTATGAGGTCATTCAACGCTGGAAAGGAAATTGAGAGTAGGCAGGTATGAAAGGTGCACCAGGAAGAAAATCTCGCAGCTGCACCGTTAAATAATCGTTAGGAGAGAGTGGATAGCAAAGTGGAAGGAGAATATGAATGGTGGTACAGTAAATGGAATGAAACGGGGGTGGCAGCTCGGGCCGATGGGACACTGCAAAAAACCTTTAGTAATGCCTACAGCGCAACCCGTGAGGTGCACTAACAGCACTAACCCACTACGGCAGTGGTTCCCAACTCCAGGGTCGCGAGGGTCTTACAAAAATATATGTTAATAATTCACAGCTGGTCACATCTTGACTTTGAGTCATGGAACTGATTTACTTTAGTGGGACAAGGTATTTGGTTCTTACACTAGCCACTTTTTCATGTAATTCATTGTGTCAATTTTGTGAACCAGTTAAATCTATCAGCAAAGTATAAAAATGTGATTGCTAACCACTGACTAAAACTTATTTTTTGTGTAAAAGGATATGCAAAAAAGTTTTTTCTTTTTTAACTTGTTTTCATTCCCATTTCAAAAATATCGAAATTCATTGTGCTAGTAAACATAAACAGAAATATAATAACGAAAGGTCATAAACATTTTGCATGTATAACTGAAACATGGAATGGTTGGATTTATTATTACAATTAGGGTCGCTACTCCAGGTTAAGACTGCAATTAGGGTCGCTGCTCCAGGTTAAGACTGCAATTAGGGTCGCTACTCCAGGTTAAGACTGCAATTAGGGTCGCTACTCCAGGTTAAGACTGCAATTAGGGTCGCTACTCCAGGTTAAGACTGCAATTAGGGTCGCTACTCCAGGTTAAGACTGCAATTAGGGTCGCTACTCCAGGTTATGACTGCAATTAGGGTCGCAATAAAAGGTTTACAATGGTAGAGATGTCGTGGAACCGGTTGCAGTGACAAAAGAATCATGACAAAAAATGAATTAAATAATTCTTGGCATCACAAAAGGTTTAATGGGATACTAAACAAACACAGACCAACAGGGAAATGTGAAACCTAACCCCCGACTATATAAGCCAATTCCATTAACGAATGTTTACCTAACATCTCACTAAGGGTTGTGGGCGGAACTTGGAGGGGGGAAAGACTGCCTCTCTCTCTCTCTCTCTCTCTCTCTCTCTCTCTCTGCATAATTCGAGTGGGGTGAGACTACCAGCCCCCTCTCTCTCTCTCTCTCTTCTCTCTCTCTCCCTCCTCTCTCTCTCTCTCTCAATTAATGTCGAGTGGGGTTGAGGACTACCGCCCCCCCCCCCCTCCCCCCCCTCCCTCTCCCTCTCCTTCTCGCTCTCTCTCTCTAATCTCTCTCCTCTCTCTCTCTCGGCATAATTCGAGCGGGGTGAGACTACAGGCCCCCCCCCCCCCCCTCTCTCTCTCTCTCTCTCTCTCTCTCTCTCTCTCTCTCTCTCTCTCTCTCCTTGTCATAATTGATGGTAAACACTCAATTACTTGATCATATAAGAGCTAGGTCAATTGCCAATCTAACATTAAGGGTGATGAAACAATTCAAATGACAATAGATAGGGAAAATTATAATGTAATAATAATAAATCAGATAAAATAAGATTTTACCAAACATTTTCATTCACGCTTTGTCTGTAATAATAGTACATGACCATGAATAATTTTAAGCAATGTTATGTAAGGGGGAACCTTCTCTTAACATCTTCACATGTGGCAGAAATTTGCACAAGGGTTTTACCATTGATTTAGTAGTGAATGCCGTTTATCTTTTGTCTGGAATCGGACCAAATTCAAGAAAAAAACAAGTAAAGAATGCGGCGTAATCGAGTTGGCTGTAAAGCGAGTAATGCTGTACGAAACACTCAGCCGCGGCCCATTAAACTTTCAGCCACGGCCCAATAGAGGCCTATAAGCGCACGGTCATGAATAACTTTAACCTTAAATATAATAAAAACTACTGAGGCTAAAGGGCTGCAATTTGCTGTTTGATGACTGGAAGGTGGATGATCAACATACCACAGGAAAAGTGCGGACGGACAGACAAATAGCCATCTCGATAGTTTCCTTTCACAGAAAGCTAAAAAACGATATTGGTGAAAATGAATGACAACTTGATGCCTCTTTTCCATCTTTGTTTTTCCCTTCGGTTCCAAAATAAGTCAGTTAGCTAAGAGTGGGTTTTTCAACAACTGATGCGGAAGACTCACCAATTTCTAGCCATTTTTAATTGGGAAAATGTTCAATTCACTTTTCTTAATTCAATGCTAGCTTACTATCGTTGGTTCAATAACGATAACGGATAATTACCAATGTTTATAATGGAAACTTCTAAACTGTTCTGAGAACAAAAACCACGATCTAGCTATGAATATTAAAATAATAAATAAATTTATATATAGAATAAATAACAATATACAAAAGCACATATAATAAAAGAATTCAAAGCCAACATACGGGAATAGAAGCACAAGTCAATAAATCCTTTGTTTGAAAAACTCCACGTATTAACACTTCCAATAAAAGAGTAAGTATCAAGCAAACCAATGAAAATGTTCAAAGAGTCGTGAACAAAATAATAAGGAAATGAAAGCACAGACGCAATATGTAACACACCTTTATTTCATTGGGAAAGCAATGAATGGAAATTCCTCTCAATAAAACCGATCAATGTACCACCCTCTCGCTCAGGTAAATACAATAAAATTAATATCCGGAATATTGTTACTTGCACTGGAATTTTTTTTTATTGCAGCTGGAATTCTTCCGCGTTGTTCTCTCGGCACAATGGTCTGAGTAAACTTAAAAGTAACATGTACATCGGGAACAAAAATGCAATTCTTTTCATTCAGAATTTGAATTGCAGAATCCGTATATTATAGATTGTGATCTACAATCAATCAAGCGCTGGTTGTTACATACAACTGTGGCTAAGACATATAACCTATCAAACTGTGGTTGAAATATATAACCAGCGCTTACACTTTTGTTATGGACAATAACCTACTAAAATCTTATCATTATTAAAATGGTTACAAACTCTCAGTGTGGTCTCAGTCTTCTTGTCCTACCCAGGGCGTGTTCGCTGCGAACAATCTTTACTAAATGAGTTACATTGTTACATGACTGTATTTTAGTCTAAAGTGGGAACTGCAAATCCCAACAAGAGAGGCGGACATGTTATGTTCATTATCATAATCTAAGAAATTCTACGCATCAACGAAAGACCAAAACCAATATGCGAATGAACTTATAACAACAGGTAGACAAATATTAGAATCAAACAAAACTCTATGTAAAAGGTAATAAAAAGAGGTTTCAAATGAATGCCAAATGAGCAAATCACCAACCCACTCATAAATCACGAATCAGCTAACCACTTCGCGCTTGAGAGGAGACAAATCAGCGAATCAAACGCCGGTTTCAGAAGGGAAACCCATTAATGATTCAGCTGGAATTCATTGATTCACTTCGGGATGCAAAGCCCATCGTATCAAATTTCGAAAATGACGAGTCAGTATCAGCAAGGTCTGGTGAAAAATTCCGTCACTAACAAGTCTAAGTTCGTGATGAGAAAAATGGAAGAAATTAAGTGAATACAAATACTCTTTCGTGTTAGCTAAGGCCGATGGACAATTTCGGTCACTAACAAGTTTGTTCATTCCTGTTCAAAGAATTAAAAAAAAAAGGAATTAAAATAATCTTTCGTGCTAAGAACTGAACTGAATCGAATACAGAATTTAGGCCACGGTCCAAACACTCGGACCTCTGAGGTCATTCAGCGCTGAAACGGAAATTGACAGTAAAAGGTTTGAAAGGTATAACAGGAGGAAAACCTCGAAGCAGTTGCACTATGAATCGACAATTAGGAGGGGCTGGAAATAAAGATGGAAGAAAGAGAATATGAAAGGGGGTACAGTAAAAGGGACGAAAGGGGTTGCAGCTGGGGGCCGAGGGCACACTGCAAAGAACCTTAAATAATGCCTACAGTGTACAGCACGAGGAGCACAAACGGCACTATCCCCCTACGGGGCTTTTGTGCAAAGGCCGATGGGATTGGCAACTTCATGCTCTTAACTAAGCAGATGGGAATCTACTGACACGCTTCTTGAGAAACTGAAGACTATATATAAGATTTGGCGACAGATGATTTGAAAATGACTTCAGCAACAAATTTGAGATTTGGAAAAAACACATCCTTACAATTAACGAATATATTTCCCCAACTTAAATAGTGGGAAAAAACTGTTCAAGAATGTGGTTCTCGACTTAACATATAAATACATCCTAAAGAATTCTAAATATTTTTCCCCAACTTAAATGACCCCAAATAAATTGTTCAAAGACGTTGTTCCAAACTCAAGTTACAAATGCACTCTAACAATTAATAAATATATTTCCTCTACTTGAACGAAGCGAAAAATAATAGTTAAAAAATGCTGTTCTCGACTAAATTACAAATACACCATAACAATTAACAAACATATTTTGACAACTTCAACGGAGGCAGGAAAATTGTTAAAAGAATGTTGACCTCCCCTGGACTCATTTTTTTTTATCCTTCCCCTTCTCACTTATTTCCTACCAGATATTTTCAAGTGATTTTATTTACTCTTTCGTGTTACTTCGATGACGCTTGACCATTTTTCTCAGAGAAATGTCTTCCAACTTATGTCTTCCAACTTTTGTCTGGTATACCATTCCTTTCTGATATTATCACTCTCCATCCTCCATTGACGACCTTTTCAGTTTTCCTGGGAAAAAAATAATGTAAAAAGACCTTAACGACTTCCACTACCCTGCCAATAGTGGAGAGGAGAGAGAGGAGAGAGAGAGAGAGAGAGAGAGAGAGAGAGAGAGAGAGAGCTAATAAAGTGGAAGGATTAATGCTGGCGTTAAGTCACCACTCTTATCGAAGGACAGGGAGGAAAGAAGTGGAAATATCCCACGATTTCTTACAGAGAGAGAGAGAGGAGAGAGAGAAGAGAGAGAGAGAGAGAGAGAGAGAGATTTCAAAAACGTTCGAGGTTGTTTATGTTTAGAGAGATAGAGGAAGCAGTTCAATGATCAATGAGAGAGAGAGAGAGAGAGAGACTAAAAATGTTTAATGGTACGAGGTAATTGTACGAGAGAGAGAGAGAGATTATCTGAGCTCAGCGTGCGCGTGTGCGCACTTACATTCGCGCACGTGAGAGAGACAAAACAACTTCACTATTCAGACTTAGACAAAGGCCGCTCGTGATTAGGCCAAGCAAACACCCAGACGCCTCCATCAAGAACTTCCCCACTAGGACGCAAACTTCCCCTCAATGGATTGATCCCAAAAATCGATGATTGAAATGGGAGAAGGGGCAGAAAGGAAGACTGCTTCCCTCAAAAGAAGGGGAAACAGGACCACGAATACTTTCAGGAGATGAGAGGTTGCGATGTCCAGGGAGACCTGAAATTTACAGACTTTTTTTGTGGGGGGTGAGTGGAACGGCGTTAAAAATAGAATAAATGAAATCGAACCATTGGCTTGATATATTTAGTGAAATATCATTTAGGATAAATCCTATTCCTTAAGTTTGAAATAATGGTATTCAATCTTTAAATACATACTAAACATAATTACCTAATAATTGAAAGATCCTCAATAATCACATACCAATAACCGACATAGAGCAATTGCTACAGAAAAATAAATATATTAAAAATATACCTTCACATATCGCTTTGGGATTAAATGAAAATGAATAAAAAAAAACAATACCAAAGAATCACAGTAAAGCGAAAAGATATGATAAGTGTCTCTAGGGATGAGGTTGCGAGCCCACACTATCACCAAATCTAATTGTAGCTGCATACGGTCGAGTAAAAGCCGGGGAAAAACTTACTGCTAAGTTGAATACAGGCACATTGGCACCCCAGCGCTTTGCCTTACATAAGCCAAGTTTTCTAACCACTGACTACAAAATATAATCTACATACTGCGCTTATGCATATACGTTTAGCTTCCATTGTTAAATATATATATATGTATATATATATATATACACATATATATATACATATATATATATTATTAGATATACCGATTTACATTACATACATACATACAGTAATCACTACATACCATACATACATACATACTACATACAATCAACATACAGTCCTTTAGGACCCTCTTTGGACACAGTAACCCTTGCGTGTTTAGATAAAACCTAATAAATTCTCCCATACCCCACCATTACGAGATCAATAGCATACCGGGAACACCAAGAGCCTTCCTACTTCCTACCGTTGCAGCGCTCATGGTTCCTTACCTGCCACTCCCCAAATTGAACGGGGAACAAGGCCATGTTAAAGTACCCCTTATACGGAAATACTTGCTGATGTGGAATAATGTAAAGTAAGCGCACTTCATATCGTAAGGTAAGCACGCACACAAAGACAGCTTGTTGCATTTGCAAGTGCATATCTATTTATGCGAGAGCAAGTTCAGACAGGGACGTATATTAAAAATAATAAATGCATATACACAAAACATTTATATATATAGATATTATATATATATATTATAATAATATATATAAGTGCTAAATATATGATTATATAGTGACTATATATATATAATATGCTATTTTATAATATATAATATATTTATTTATTCTTATTATAATATATATATATATATTATAATATATTATAGATATATATATATATATATATATATATAAATAGTTATATTATAATATATATATATATTATTATTATTTTAATATATATAATGTGTGTACGCTGATTACGAGCCTCACTTGACAGAAAAGATTAAAAACACATTAATTTAGGTAATTAAAAATGATTATATTGCCAAGATGGCTGCGTTTATGGTTCCCTAGACGAAAGGATTAATAACCAGACTACCGCCAAAAACAATGAAACCCGTTATGACGACAGTGAGCCATAAATATGAATCAAGAGCGAGATAAAAATGTGAGAAGTTATGAGGTTATTATGGCGATTGTGTCCTACCTTCAGTGACGGCCACCAACCCACTTACTGAACGTTCGCGAGAGCACAATTGTACAGTGACTGATGTATTAGGTTTAAATATATCAGTTAGAATATTAGTATTGTTACAATTAACAATGCAATAATAGTCAAGCTCTTACTGGCATAACTTATTATTATTATTTCATATGTTTCCATACTCTGTTCAGTAATACCGCATGCATTAAAGTCTTTGATAAATAACCGTGAAATGCCACAGCAACGATTACAGCACACTGTCGTTACTCTTGCTCTAACCGTAAGAAATTCATCTGTACACAACATACAACCATGTACATATACATACATACATTACACACATACACATACGCCACACACAAATATATATATATATATATATATATATATATATAATATATATAATATATATATATATATAGATATATATATATATATATGAATAAAATCACACGAACCGTGATCCCATTTATATATCAATTCAAGCTACAAATGTCCTTTAATATCTAAATTCACTTTACCTCCCAAATGATATATTTTCATATATGTTACCGAAGGGGAATTTTTTAATTGATAATAATTTCGTCCCCCCCATGGGATCGAACCACCGTCCAAGTGGGACGGGGACGAAATCAGGACTGTCAGTGGGACAGTCTCTGTTGGCTGATTGGATAGCGTCACTGACAGTCCTGATTTCGTCCCCGTCCACTTGGGGACGGTGGTTCGATTCCCATGGGGGGACGAAATTATTATCAATTAAAAAAATTCCCCTTCGGTACATATATGAAAAATATATCATTTGGGGAGGTAAAGTGAATTTAGATATTAAAGGGACATTTGTAGCTTGAATTGATATATATATATATAATATATATATATATATATATATATATATATATATATATACTACTATATATATATATATATATATTATATATTTATATATGACAACTTCTTGGGTGTCGCGATGTCGAAGGTCGCTGCCTAAGCAGAATAGACCACGTCCTGTGTCGATGCGCGTGCGGAAGCAGATATGCTTTCTGAATCTGGTTTGGGGCAAATTCTTGGGCGTGATTACGATCTGTATAATGACGCCATGAAGTTGTGACGAAATGAGTGACGACACTTATCTGGGAGTGTCTTGTGTGTTAATTCGTGCTTGCATACGTGCGAGCTATTTCCCCTATATAATGAGAGATTAAGTTACCCAAAATGGAGAACGATACAAAGTCGGCGAAGGGCCAAGATGGCTCCTTTGATTGTGTTTTTTATTAAGTGTCATTGTTCATTAGTGCTTGAATGGGTAAGCATACTTATTTTTTTAAGCTAAAGTGTGGTTTGACTGCATTTTGAATATTTGTTTCAAAAGGGTACTATTCCATTTGCCCTTTAATTTATATCATTTTGATTTATTTTCTTTTGCTTATGTGGATGTTTATTTTGTTTCCTTCTATAGGCGGATCTGGACCAAATGGGAACTGATCTGGTAACTTATTTAGAAATGGAAAACTTAACTGATGTTCCGTCGTGTTACCTATTATATTGTGTTATGACTTTTCTGGTTTTACGCCTAAACTAACGTTGGTTATTGTAGAGAAAGGGGTGGACGGGTTTAGTTCGATCCCAGGGCTATCTGAGTTATTTTGGACTTTTAAATTTTAATCGTTTTGGTTAAAGAACCTGATTTATTTAGTTAATACTTTGTTCTTAAATAAATGTATTTTTGTAGTTCACAAGTCTGATTTAATTGCTTTAGGTAATTGTGTGTGTGTCTGTGTGTGTGTGAGAGAGAGAGAGAGAGAGAGAGAGAGAGAAAACGGATGTCACCTCAGTGCCTTCGTGCGCTAAGCTTTGCTACCAAAATGCCTAGATCAGGTAAGCTTACTTCTTTCTTCCTCTTGAGATAGGAGGTAATATATATATATATATATATATATATATATATATATATATATAATATACATATATATATATATATATATATATATATATATATATATATATAATGTGTGTGTGTGTGTGTAAGAAATTGCACTCTAAAACTAACTTTACATTAATTTTTAATCACTACTTTTACTTAATTCACTAAAATACCCATTTATATATATATATATATAATGTAAACATAACTTCCCAAAAAACTAACTGCTATTCAAGACAAAATTAGTGACGGCCGTGAAGGGGGAGAAAATTACAGTAATTACTCGAGGGATAGAGATGACGAAAATTCCCTGAAATTATTCCCACAAGGTTAGAGGATGAGGTCAGCAACTAAATCGATTTCCTTGTGTGTTAAAAATGCCCCCATTCGAGATACCACGTTTTTCCATAATATAATAATAATTAATAATAATAATAATAATAATAATAATAATAATAATAATAATAATAATAATAGCAAACAAGTCTGTCCCTGCAAAGCGACAGTATTTAGACAAGTGGGCTAAACGCCATATTACGGTGGTCGTTAGTGTGGAAGACGGACATTAGCAACCAATTCGATCCTCCTGTAATACTAGAGTTGTGCGCACATCATGAAGAGTAAATCGTATTGAAGCTTCACATCATTCGATTTATTTGTTCCATTCCTTACTCAGGAAATGCCTTTGCAAAATAGTTAGTGAACAAGTAACTCACTTTCGTAAAAGTTATATCTACTTGTAAACCTGTTTTTTACGTAACTTTCTCCGTCAAATAAATAAAACATTTTTGTGCCAAGAACAGCAGAAAATAGAACAGCATTTTTTCAACTTTAATGCCAGTTCCTCGTCAGTGAGGATTTTTGCGCCGAGTGTCACACGAACAAAAGAGAAGATTGAGGAAGATTACACGAGAAAGGCATCGGGAAGTCCTTGACAAAAAAAAAAAAAAAAAAAAAAAAAAATCTGACATCCGGAGGTGTCCCGAGAACAGAACTGAGAAAAAGCAGATCTCCAGCGATGCTACTTTGGTTATTTATGAAATAAAAGAAACCACATATTAGGCAGGCATGTACTAGTATATGTTTGTACGAGAAAAATGCTTATATAAACATTATGAGTGTTAAGATGCATAGGTCACAGAGGGAATTTCAACATTTATTAACATACATATATAAAAATGACATAAGGCTTTTTATGTTTACACGATGCAAGAGCAGTACACACTAATGTATATAAGATGTCTACAAAAACTGTCAATTCATATTCATCTCTTTACACGCGTACATTCACACATATGTATAAATACAACTACTATAAATATAAATATAAATAAATAAATAAATATAATATTATATACTTAAAAATCACATTAGATGCACGTAACGTCATGATATAATGGAATACCACAGGAAAAATAATAGGCAGAAATTCGTAGCCGAGGAATTTCGTCCGCTAATAAGACATTTGTGTGTGTGTGTGCCTCAACGATGTCTTATTAAAGGACGAAAGCGCTCGATTACGAATTTCTGCTTATTATTTTTCCTGTGGTATATATATATATATATATATATATATATATATATATATATATATATATATATATATATATATATAGTGTATATTATATATATATATATATAATAGTATATATATATATATATAGTAATATATATATATATATATATATATATATATATATGTGTGTGTGTATGTGTGTGTGTGTACGTATATATGTGTATAATCTTTATCTCCGTTATATCTGTTATTGCTGAAAATCTGCAAACAAATATTACAAAATCGTATACAATTTTCGTTTCATTCTTCAATTTCGAGTTGTTGTAAATTCCTTCACGCCAACTCCAGTTCATTCCACAACCCCATTCCACCCCCCCCCCACCCCCCCCGAAGTAAAATTCCTGACGATATAAAATAAACATTAAAATAAATAACCCGCCGTGAACTGCAATCTTCAAACTGCATCACCTGATGAGGTGAACGCTTAAGAAGACGTAAGACATTGGAGCAATTCGAATCCGTTCTTTCTACGGTGCAAAAATGAATGGGCAATTGTCTCCCTCCCTTCCTCAGTAGTGAATTCCATTACCTTCCACGGGAAAATACGAATTGAGAGAGAGAGAGAGAGAGAGAGAGAGAGAGAGAGAGAGAGAGAGAGAGAGTTACGTTACGTTCACCCGCTCAGAAAAGTCTAGGCTATTGACGGAAAATAACCAACTCTTGAAGAAAGAGAGAGAATCAAACCAGGAAACAAGAAGAAGAAGAAGAAGAAGAAGAGAGAGAGAGAGAGAGAGAGAGAGAGAGAGAGAGAGAGAGAGAGAGATTTACAATCACCTGCTCAGAAATGTCTAGGCTACTGACAGCAAATAATGTGCTCGCGTTAAGAGAGAGAGAGAGAGAGAGAGAGAGAGAGAGAGAGAGAGAGAGAGAGAGGATGGGTTGACAACCTGGTATTCAGAAATGTCTAGTCTATCGAGGATGAATTTCAAACCAGGAAAGAAGAGAGAGAGAGAGAGAGAGAGAGAGAGAGAGAGAGAGAGAGAGAGAGAGAAGCACCAATGTCAAAAGGTCTCTCCGCCAGATGCATGGTCTTCTCTGGAGACATCACATGCCTCGCATTTCAGTCAATGGCGACTGCAACCCGATACTTACTCTTGATTTGCTCTGGGATTTGCGACAAATGTAGGAGGGAAGAGTCACATACACACAATATATATATGAAAATTGTGTGTGTGTGTGTGTGTGTGTGTGTGTGTGTGCGTGTGTGTGCGCGCGTGTGTGTGAGAGAGACTGCATGTAAATTATGCCTTTCAATGGAATCTTTCCCACAATCACAAACACAATCGCTACAGAATAAAGGGGATTAATCATACAAACAATAAAGGATGCATATTAAGAGGGAATTTGCCTGGGAATTTGCCTCATTTTAAATCCAAGACTCAAAATGAGATAGTTACTTGATTATATATGAAAGTTAGTCATCTTATCTACGACACGAAGCTTCCTTGCCGCAGAATTTGGAAATGCCTCTGGCGCCACTATATAAGCAAGTTTTGTTCATATATATTCTTATATATCTACAGAGATGAAGAGGATAATGTAACGTCTTTTTCTTCTCACTTGGAACTTTGCTTTCGTCTCTGGATGTCACCAGCCTCCCTAACTCAGTTTTTTTATCCCGACTTTATTGATTCTATAATTTGAAATTTCAGTTTGTACCCATCTTCTGAAGAGTGAGTTGACCATCTTTACTCCATTCTTATACGATACTCATTTTCACTGATAACATAAAATATTCTAAAAACTACACAACCACGAAAATCTAGATGTAGTACTTTAATAAAATTTTAGTCCTACTATCTATATTTCTAAAATAACATTTTCAAATATTGCCCGTGACAACGTTATTACTTTATGAGCCACAGTCTCAAAATAATTCTTCACGAATTCATTATTTTAGAAGCTATGTTTTAGGAAAATTATCCATCACCAAAGAGACATCCTTGCGTCGTGTAGTCAGATATTGCGTGTTACGTGAACCATATTATCACAATTTAACTTCAGAGCAGAACAGACTCTACTAACATAACATTACCTAACAAATCTCGAAAATAAAATCTTCGAAATATGATATTTTAAAACCGTATATAATTCATTTTTTTTAAAAGAGCAAAACAAAAATATTCAACAGCACCATGTAATCACCAGTAGAGTGTATAATGTCATCATTCTAAAATAATCAAACATATCCCAAGTTCCTTCTGGGACAGCAATAAAATTATATATATATATATATATATATATATATATATATATATACAATATATATATATATATATATCTATATAATATATATATATACTCACATATATATTACTATATATGTGTGTATATATATACACACACACATATATATAATATATATGTGAGTGTACATACGTACATACATATATATATATATATATATATATATATATATATATATATATATATATATATGTTCTTAGTAAGAAACAAGGCAAATACAAGTTCTTCCCTTAAAGGCAATTCAACAAAAGGAAGTTCTTGTCTTGCAGGTATTCCGGCATATAAAATACAACAAACAAGATATTCCTCTAGAAGCAATCAAATATGCTTATTCAAGCAAGAAAAAAAGTACAAGATACTCCTCTTGAAGCAATCAAAGAAAATAAAATGTATTTCTCTTCAAGCAATCAAACAAAAATGATATTCCTCTTCATGCAATATAATAAAATACAAGATATTGCTCTTCAAGCATCCAAACAAAAACAAGATATTACTCGTCAAGCAATACAAAAAAAAAAAAAAAAAAAAAAAAAAAAAAAAAAAAAAAAAAAAAAAAAAAAAAAAAAAATCAAATACAAAAATCAAAGATTCCTCCTAAAGCAATCAAACAAAATAAAATACATTCCTCTCCAAGCAATCACACAGAGGGGATTCCTCTTCCAGCAATCAAAGAAGCAAAAGATATTCTTCTTCAAGCAATCAAACAAACAGAAGATATTCCTCCTCAAGCAATGAAAAAAAAAAAAGATATTCCTCTTTAAGCCATCTAACAAAATATCAAATATCATTCCGCCTCAAGCAATCCACCTAAAACATGCCCATCAAAAAACAAGATCTCCCTGTGCAAGCAATGCAAACAAACAGGGACCCCACCCCCCCCCCTTTCCCGTCACACCCCCCCCCCCCCCCACCCCTTCCCACAACCCCACCCACCGAACTTTGCCGACAGCCAAACTCTTTCTTTTGAGAGAGAGAGAGAGAGAGAGAGAGAGAGAGAGATACAAACAGACAGCGGGGCGCCTGTCTGCCATCACAGAACAAAACAATGGGCCAGCAGACGATTCCGTTTTATGTACAGCACAGAAATGGCTCAGCGGGACGCAGCTCGAAAAAGAAAAAAAAATAGCATAAAGATTGCAGCCATTATTCTGAGAATTTTAGAGGCTGATAGTGAGAGGACATAAGCCTTGTGAGTTCGACAGAAGAGAGAAGATGTGAAGAAAATACTGTGCTTGTAACTGATAAACTACATATCAGTATGTGCCTATGATGCTAGAACAAACGGAAAAAGTAAAATAATTAATAATCAAATAATAATAATATATAATAATAATAATAATAATAAGAAGAAGAAGAAGAATAAAGAGAAGGAAGAAGAGAAGAAGAAGAAGAAACGAAGAAGAAGAAGAAGACGCTTATTATTATTATTTTGATATTATTATTATTATTATTATTATTATTATTATTATTATTACTTCATGTATGTTACATTTACATCTGAAATCATGTTAAAATTTGTTTAAAAAATGAAGAAAAAATAGGTGATTAATTTAAGAATGTTAAAATTAACTTGACTAGATAATGCTGTGGTAAACCAGATCATCACAACACAGAAAGAAAAAGAAAAGAAACATTGGAAATATTTCGTCAAGAAATATAAGTGAAACAATTAACAATAAGCACCTGCCATACTGGGAAAATAATAAAACAAAGCGTGATCAGACCTCCAGCTTAATCGGGATGCGTGCAAGATTTTCCCCTCTCACTCAAGTTGTAAACATGATGTTCCCAACTTTTAACGTAAATTAAAACGTGCAAAAATCTAAGGTCAAATAGAGCCTCGTTTCACCCACAAAAATTAAAAGACGCTACATTTTATTCAACTTAATTTTTCTGTACTGTTTAACAAGGACATTATTTTTTTTTTACATTTTCATTCAAATAAATAAATCATAAATATCCTATCCTAAAATCCTTGTAGCTTTTAACTCAACGTGAAACGGCTTTTTTCAGACCTTTTTAGGCTCTTCCATAATCCTTTCCAACAACAACAAAGTAGTTTGTAGGTTTACTCCCCGAGTAAGCGAAACTATAGAAGGCATGTTTTAGAAAAGGAGAGATGAATAGCAGGTTCGACCCAGCACGGAGGATACAAGATTAATTTCCGCCGCCTCTAAAAGGTATCCCACAGAAAGGGAAATATGGGCTGCTATATTTCACGGGAGATATATGGGACGTGAGTAAATTCATATATGGGAAAAAGGTTATATAAAAAAAAACCGTTAAAGGTGACGAACAAATGCAGTAGATGTTATTCTTGAAAAACTGTATAAGAATCGCGAGTTTATTAGTTTATTCGAATATGTCAATAATATCCCTTCTTATGAATTATTTATATGAATATTTATTAATATACATACACATATACAGACAGGCAGACACACATACTACCACATATCAATTATAATTCCCCGTCGTTAGATATAATACTCGCTCCATCTCTTCTTCCTCTCTCTCTCTCTCTCTATATATATATATATATATTATATATATATATATATATATATATATATATATATTATATATATATATATATAATAATATAGCTTTACGAGATATAATTATTATATGTTATTAAATAAAATATATATATAGTTACAATATAACACAAACATTAATCTACAAGTGTGGTTTTACCTGAATAATATATGATAATAATAATGATAATAATAATAATAATAATAATAATAATATTAATAAATAACGTTAAACGTCCAATTAGCTCTACCTCTGGAATATCACCGATGGGGAATCATAAGTGATATGTGGTAGTGTGTGTGTGTGTGTGTGTGTGTGTGTGTGTGTCTGTATATGTGTAAGTATGTATATTAATAAAAAAAATCATGTAAATAATTCATAAGAAGGGATAATATTGACATATCCGAATACAACGCACGAACAGATATGGTAACTGTCAGTCACCCCTTAACGAGACAGGGGATTCCTGTTATGTCATATTAGTGTCACACTTAGATAGCATTCCCCAGTACCATCTTCGCTTCACACTCCGTTTATTTTCTGTTTATTGTAGCTAAACCAATTAGGGAGTATGGTCAAAGGATGGATCATCCGACTGGAGTTAAAAAAAAAAATGTAAAAAAATCCATAGAAATAACTTCGGCGCAATGGAGTTTTCTGTACAGCGTATAATGCTGTATGAAACTCTCAGCCGCAGCACATAAAACTTTCAGACACGACCCAGTGGTTGCCTGTCTTCTTGGCACTTATAGCGGTGCTAGACGCACGATTTATTTAGGCTAGATGGCTGCAATTTCGTAAGTTTCATGAGTGGAACGTGGATGATCAACATACCAATATGCAGCCCTCTGGCCTCAGTAGATTTTAAGATCTGTGGGCGGAAAGAAAAAGTGCGGACGGAGAGACAAATAGCTATCTCAATAGTTTCTTTTACAGAAAAAAAAGCGCACACACACACCCGCATTCAGTTAAAAGCTCAAGGGAAACCACTACAGATAAAAGCTTAAGGGAAACCACTTTTATGTCTTTCTATGGTGTTATGGAAATTCCGACGACGTTATCGGGAAGGTTTAGGGTATATAAGAGGTCCAGTTACGTCCTCGAATGGTTGCTGAATAGGCAACGTTAACTACTGATATTCTTTGATATATGGGTAACTATTCTTCATTTGGAAAAATCTGTATCTTTTCGTCTGAATAAATAAGAAGACACACATATGTGCGCACACACACACACACACACACACACACACACACACACACACACATATATATATATATATCTATATATATATATATATATATATATATATAGATAGAGAGAGAGAGAGCGAGAGAGAGAATATATATATATATATATATATATATATATATATATATATATATCTATATATATATATATATATATATTCTCTCTCTCGCTCTCTCTCTCTCTCTCTCTCTCTCTCTCTCTCTCTCTCTATATATATATTTTATATATAAATATATATATATATATATATATATATATATATATATATATATATATATATATAAATATATAGAATAATATATACAGAGAGAGAGAGAGAGAGAGAGAGAGGAGAGAGAGAGAGAGAGAGAGAGGGTAACTTCATCTGCTAGCACGAACACTCCTACCCCTCCCCCAACACCCATCACCAGTGCACCTTGCCCCTCCCCCGCCCACGGCCTGTTGTTGATGGTTTTTCACATATTTATGAAGGGATTCGGAGTTCCGACGGCATCGTGGCTCCGAGCCAGAGACAGACATAATGAGCCATGGAGGGGCTGGGGTATGAGGAGGGGTATGAGGAGGGGGAAAGAAGAGGGGAGGGGGAGGATGCCCCCCCTTAAAATCATTACCCTGCATAACCCGACGAAGGCGCCGCAAGGAGATTTCGGCGCGTGGGTGTTTTATGGCTTCGCCAAATGACATCGGCGTCCGTTATCCTAATTTAAGAGGAAAAAATTCAAATATCATTGATTATTATTATATAATTCAATAGGCCTCTTACAGCAATATTATTATTATCATCATAGCATTACTATTAGTAATATTATTATTATTATTATAATTATCAGTAGTTGTATCAGTAGTCTAATCTAAATGTGGAGGAAATAATTCGTAAATCATATGAAATTATTATTCAATAGTCCTACCAAAGAACTCTTATTATTATCATTATTATTACTGGTGGGTTTTGACGACACTTATAAGTATTTTCTAACAGCCCTATAATTATTACTATTATTATTAATAGCAGTATCATCAATATTGGGTTTTCACCAGCAGTAACCATGTAGCCAATATTTCCAAACTTTGGTTCGCGCCAAACTCTATGTAGCGTTTCCCACAACAGATTCTATCCGGGACGTAAAATATCCCTTGCGACGTGACTCGCCTCTCGACCCTCTCTTATATCACCGCCATTTTCAATAGCGCAGGTAAGCTGTTACTTCAGTGAAAATGACGCAAGTTCTCTCCTTTGTGAGAATACCGACAATTTTGACCATTTGTGTTGTGAAATAATTCCAAAATTTTTTTGGGAAGCAGATGATATCAAACTGATTAGCAATTACACTAACGCTTTCGAGACTGCAGTTTGTAACAATGACTACAAGATGTTAGCCGTATTAATACCCCAGAATCAATAATAATAATAATAATAATATAATAATAATAATAATAATAATAATAATAATAACTATCAAGACCTGAAAAATGTAGGATGTGGACTATGCCAGTGGAAATTGTACCTATAATCATAGGAACACTAGGCACGCCCCCAAGATCCCTGAAAAGGAACCTGGAAAAACTAGATGCCGAATTAGCTCCAGGACTCTTGCAGAAGTGTGCGAGATTAGAAACCACCCACATAGTGAGAAAGGTGATGGATTCCTTAAGGAAGCAGGATGCTACGCGGACCTCCACACTATAAATTTTTTTTGAGTATTAATAATAATCATTATATAATTTTAACAATATCTTAAACAATTTAGCTGTACTAATACAAAGCCATAATAATAATAATAATAATAATAATAATACAAAACAAAAAATACGACACTCGCCCGCATACCAGCGACTGAAACCTCGTATCCAGTAAAATGATCCCTTTCATATTATAAAAAAAAAAACTTAGCCAGACGGTTCATTACTCTAAAGTAAACGGAGCTGGAATCTTGATAAATGTGTTAAAGAGTCCAGATTTACGGTGCTATAAATCAACACGATACAGCTGTGCCATTCCAGGAGAATGTTAAATGAAAGGAAATTATCAGCATGAAACATCTCTATCTTTACGGTTGTATAAGATTTTACACACACACACACACACACACACACACACACACACTATATATATATATATAGTATATATATATATATATATATATATATATATCTTCTAAAAGGAGCCCATAAAAACACCAAAATATAGAGAGAAAAAAACTATATTTCAGAGACTGCTGTCTCCCTCTTCAGGTAGATGAATGAGAAAAGTTACAGGAAAGGTGGTATTTATACCAAGAGGTCCTTCCACAGGTAAGCCAATTTAGGTCACTCCCACTGATAATCTTCCTTTAATCTTCTTAAGCGTTGGTTGAATGAAAACCTTGTCGATGACATCTGAATCCCATGCTCCCTTTGAGATGTTCATTCTCTGCCTCTGTTTAATCAAGGCTGATTCCATCATTTGACTCTTGTACTGGCAGTTGCTGCTATAAATCATATGTGACAAATTCCAGTTTATTCTATGGTTATGTTCATTTATATGGTTGAAAATAGCCAAGTTCTGTTGTCCATACCTAACTGACCGTTTATGTTGTATTAATAACTGGGGAAGTGATTTTCCTGTGAATCCGATGTAAGATTGGTCACAGTCAAGGCATGGGATTTCGCAAACACCTGTGTCCATGGTGGATGTCTTTTGTTGGACGTTAATCAGGGATTTGGCTAAAGTGTTTGGGTAAGTAAATGCAAAGGGGTTAGATTTTCCGAAGGTCTGGGTCACCATCTTAATCCTGTCCAGGTGTGGAATTTTTATTTTATTGTTGGGTGTGTCTCTGGTCTTGTTCTGAGGGGGTCGGTAAAAAATTATGTTTGCTTTGTGAATTGCTTTCCTAATTATATGGTCAGGATACCTTAAAGACGAAAGCTGCTTACGAATTAGTTCAAATTCTTTTTCCAGGAAATCTGGGGAGCAAATTCGTAAGGCTCTTAAGAATAGGTTTGCTAGCTACACCTATCTTGATAGGAGCGCCATGATAGCTGAAGTAGTGAATGTATGAAAGTGAGAACGTTGGTTTTCTGTATATGGTAAATTTGTATTCTGTCGTGTCTCTGATTATTAAAACATCAAGAAAAGGAATTTTGTTGTCTGTTTCCCATTCAACTTTAAATTTGATGCTGGGCACTATTGCATTTAATTTTGAAAGAATTCATTAAAATTCCCCCATCTATTACCCCAAAATGTTAGAATATCATCTACATATCTCATCCACAGCATGGTTTTGGGTTTTATTGCATTTATTACTGTAGTTTTAAAGTATTCCATGTACAGATTGGCTAAAACAGGATTTTATGGCCTACCCATAATACACCCGAATATTTGCTTATAGAATGATTCCCCGAATGAAAATACGTTATTAGATACACATAATTCAACTAACTTTCTTATTTTGTCAAGCGCCAATGGGGAATGATCTGAATTGGGGGATAATTTTTCCCTCAAAAACTGAAGAACGTCCTGTACTGGTACTTTAGTGAATAGGGAATCTACGTCAAGGCTTAAAAGTTTTATGTTGTGAAGTGGTATGTGCTTCTCCTGAATTTGTACAAAAATCTTCCGAATGTTTAATGTGACTGGGAGAAAAAGTGCCTAAAAAGGGGGAAAGGAGGCCAGCTAACCATTTAGAAACGATGGGTCTGAATGGAAGATTGCCTTTGTGAGTTTTGGGAAGGCCGCCATATATATATATATATATATAATATATATATATATATATATATATATATATATATATATATATATATATAATATATACTATATATATATATAGTATATATATATATATATTCATTATTATATATATAGCCATATATATTTCCATATCTATATCTATATATATATATATATATATATATATTATATATTATATATATATATCTTATATATATTATATATATATATATATATATATATATATATATATATATATATATATATAAACACCGTCAGTCAATGGATGCAGCTAGGGATAGAACCCCGGATTTTGTGATCGGAAACCCAATGCTCTGCCTTGTAAATATTTACACATAAACAAACACACCCTCTCTCTCTCTCTCTCTCTCTCTCTCTCTCTCTCTCTCTCTCTCTCTCTCTCTCTCTCAGAAGTCAAAGAAAAATAAGCAGCCAGTGGGCGCCGCAGGGCAGAGCCCGCAAGATATCTATCAGGCTTGCCACTCTCATAAGGGAGTTTTCCCAGTCTTTTTTTTTCTTCTTCTTCTTCTTATTCCCTCCAGCATTCTTCAATATGAAATTTTATTTCGCTAAGAAAATCTGACAAGATCTTACGCTGGAAATAAACTTTTTCAGAGGAACAGTAGTAATAAAATTCAGAACTTGTTAGGGTTTAGGTAATACGACTTGATAATATATCCAAACTACTTCAATACATCTTATAGATATAACATTGGAATACTTTTCAACAAAATTCAAGTATCACACCACAGTATGACAGTGCGCATTATCATTCTTACATATATATCACATAAATAATATGCATATACAATTACAACCTCAAGGCTGACTATTTACCATTATTTACATAAGACGTTAAAACGGAATTTCTACCAGAAGCCGTGTTATAAATAAAGCCTCAGATAACATTATTTTTTTAAAGAATAATAGACAAAGCATACAGGTATTTGATATAAAGTATGTGATTTTAAAATATCTCCAGAAGTGACTTATATTTTTATAACATTTTCCAGGTTCATCAGATGATCAGTGCGATAAAATGAATATTAGTACATTTACTTATTATTCAGAATCATGCATTACATATAGAGAGAGAGAGAGAGAGAGAGAGAGAGAGAGAGAGAGAGGAGAGCGTGTGTCTTCATGCACAGAACACAGCCAAGACAAACTACACTATGCATATCAACAGCATTTTGAAGATATATCAAACGAAACCCCCAGATGAAACCTTGTAGAAAGGCATTATATATATATATATATATCTATATATATATATATATATATATATATATATATATATATGAGATAGAGAGAGAGAGTGAGAGAGAGAGAGAGAGTAGAGAGAGAGAGAGAGAGAGAGAGATATTACAACACTAAGAAACTTCACACTAAATCAAAAAGTTTTTAATAAATATCTGACAAGCTAAGCTATTCAAACATATGATAGCACTAGTCTGCCATATTCAATCAAACGCCATAAAAGAACCAATTGTGAATTAATCTAGGGGCTTAATAACTGTTCCAATAACAAGTTCTAATGAAATGTGGGCTTAACTGTATAAGCAATTTTAAAATGAACGAAGGGCCCTGAAATTCTGGAACGCATTAATATTCGAAACTCAAATTGATCTCGTGTGGTTTGGAGAATCGAGAAGTGTAATAGTGTATCATCAGTAGAAGTGGCAATCGTAGTAGTAGTATTAGTAGAAATGGCAGATAATTTCACACAGAACAAGGCGTGATCCGACCTCCAGCTTACTCGGAGCGCGTGCTAAAATCTACGGTAAATACCGCGTCATTTCACCCACGAAAATCAAGATAAATACGTTATTTTTATTAGAAATAATTGTTCTGTACTGTTTAACATGCGCATAATTTAATTTTTGCACTTTCATTTTAATAAATAAATAATAAATATCCTATCCTAAAATTCTTGTATCTTTAACTCAACGCAAAAAACACATTTTCAGACCTTTTCAGGTTTTTCCACAGGGTTTCCTTCCCCTACAACAAGAACAACTGCAAGAACAACGACAACAATGTAGTTTGTAGGCTTACTCCCCAAGTAAGCGCAAATATCGACCATCATCTCAAATCCTGACACGAACGAATTAACGATGATTTCATGAAAATATACAGGATGATGCTGTTACCACGAGTTACAAAGATGAAAGACAATGACAAAACGAAACTTATTTTGGTTTTTAGTGAATGGCAGATGCACGGGATGGAGGATACTGGCTTACTAAGTATTTTTTCTTGTAATCAATGAACAACAGGTGTTAATCCATAGAAAAGCAGTTTGTTTATCAGTAGTATAACAAGATTTAACTCTTCAGTACGATATGTTCATCCTATTAGAAAGACAACCTATTACCTAACTACGAGTTTGTCATTTCACATGATATTGCACGATCCCAAGATCCCTGAAAAGGAATCTGGAAAAACTAGAGGCTGAAGTAGCTTCAGGACTCATGCAGAAGTGTGTGATCCTAGAAACGGCGCACATAGTAAGGAAAGTGATGGACTCCTAAGGAGGCAGGATGCAACCCGGAACCCCACAATATAAATACCACCCAGTCGAATTGGAGGACAGTGATAAAAAAAAATAATAATAATAATAATAATAATAATAATAATACCAAGTTTGATAATTAAACAAAAACTTCATCTTAAAAGCACCAACAGAGGAACCCAATAGTCTGAATATAATTACAAATCCCACCTTTACTTTCGGTAATGTGGACAAGACTGAACACCTTGTCTTCACACTGCTGTACGTATATTTCAGTTGCTAAGGCGGTGACTAATAGCAGGTGTCAGTATGAAGAATGTTGCATAAATCATACTGAGAGACAATGAAAAGGTACAAACTATTCCCTGTTAAGTGGTAAATTCAATAACCTAACCCCCCCCCACTCTCTCTCTCTCTCTCTCTCTCTCTCTCTAACCCTCCCTTAACGATTCTGACAAAACGACTTTTTGTTATCTCTCTCTCTCTCTCTCTCTCTCAAAGCAAGGGCCAATGTTGTTTCAACTCCACCTGAATAGATCAAGATTGATTCCCGGACAGGACGAGGAGAGAAAGGCGGAACAATGTTTCCTATTAAATATAGCAGGGCTTTAATGCTCTAAGAAATTTACCTGGTTGTTAGTCAACTGTTTTGGATTGGTGATAAATATATATACATGCACACACGCACACACATATATATATAATATATATATATAATATATATAATATATATATATATATATATATATAGATATATATATATATAATGGGATGTTGGTATTTTGTCAGTGCTTTGGTTCGGTACACACAAAGGAAAGCGGAATTTTTATTGCTTAATTCCTTATGGGGAATTTTCATGGAGAGAGAGAGAGAGAGAGAGAGAGAGAGAGAGAGAGAGAGAGAGAGAAGGACGTGTCATTGCATTCCGTTAAAATGTTCACCCCGAATAAAATGTAGGTCATTGGATTAGGGTAGGACGATCGTAAATTACCGATCCGGCCCTGAGGATTAGGAACGTGGGGCCAATCCTGCAATCCGTCGAATTTTCGGTGGTCATCCGGAGAGTTCACAATTGTAGCCCAATGGGTTCGACATTGGACCAAGGCCAAAGTTTCCGAAATTATTCATGGAAATCTGTTCATGAATTCTTTACCCGAAATGATTTCCCTGGGGAGTTTTAGTATGTGCTTGCGCAAGCGTATTGAGAAAATCGAGAGAGAGAGAGAGAGAGAGAGAGAGAGAGAGAGAGAGAGAGAGAGAGAGAGAGAGAGAGACTACATATACATTACAACATCATTTACAATTCATTGCCATTCTTCCGTCAAACTAGTCAAAAGCCAAATTAAAATTAAAATCCTTATATGTGGATTTTAAAAACATGTGTGTTCCCGATTTGTGTGTGTGTTTTTTTTTCAATTTAAAAACTTCGATATTGATACGTTATCATTATTATATGACTTCGTTACTGATCGCACCGAAAAGATATCAGCACTTCCTATATCAATAAAGGAAATCGTTAATTCTAATTGTTCTCTCTCAACTACGTATATAACTGACATTTAATTTCCAGGCAAAAACTGTGGATTTTATCAGTAACGAATCAGAATTGTCAACTAACGACAAGAACGAATATATATATATATATATATATATATATATATATATATATATATATATATATATATATATATATATATATATATATATATATATATTCTCAAGATTTCGTAACATTTGTAAAATGAGTCCATTCCCACACCGAAAACTAAGCATGCAATAACACTTATGTATTTCCCTATAAAAGCTGAAGTCTGGTATAATCACTATACTATAGTATGTATATATGTGTATACACACATACACACATAATACATACATACATACATACATACATACATACATACATACATACATATATATATATATATATATATATATATATATATATATATATTTATATATATATATATATATATATATATATATATATAACTGAATCACAAAAATATGGAACGTGCTGATTATATAAATAAAGACAAAATCCACGAAAGAAAGAGAAACAATGGAGTTCTACAAGACCTTTTGACAATTTGTCCTTTACTTAGCATTGTAAAGAACAAGAAGTCGAAAGGCCTTACATAACTCCATCGTTTCTCTTTCCTTCGTGGATTCGTTCTTTATATATATATATATATATATATGTATATATATAATATCATATATCTATATATATATATATATAATATATATACAAATATATAAACTTACTTCAACAAACACAAGTCATCCACAATTCCGAATATCGTATACCGTATAGATCTTAACTCCGGTCAACCGCCACAGCCATGTTTGATTAAATTGAAACTCGGCCACAGGCTTTTGGGGAACAATTCACTGTCCTTCCTGCCGGCAATTCTATAGCTTCTAAAGGAACAATTCTGGATTTACTTGCATACAAATAAATGAAAAATAATAAAAACCATAAAGCCATATCTTATAACAACCCTGATATAGAGACAAATTTGAACATTAAGAAATAATAATATGAGATTATATAATACCTCCGAAACAGTGGAAGGAAGGGATATTCGTAGTGATTTAGCTTAAAACAAATATTATTCACGCTAAGAGTAATTATGTATTCAATACACTGACGGACGGTCAATAAACTAATCTTGGTCATAACTCAATTATCTTTTATAATTAATAATATTAAATAAACTTAAAATGTATACTAAAACTCCTTTTAACCTCTTAATCAAAGCAAGCCTACATTGCATGCTTGTAAAATCCTACTGCGATAAGTTATTTCCAATGAAAGTATGAGTTCTATCAATTGTCACCTTACTGAGAAAAAAACACTAAACCTGCATTAATAATGAAACTATCGCTTCTTGTATGAATAAACTGACCAGATACGGACTACCTTTTAAGTAGTTGTGTTCCCTTTTTGACAAGAAAATTTCACCTCAACAAAAACTATGAATTCAATAACGGGCCATACAAGAAAGCATCAAGTTAATAAGGCCACTATTGTCTACAATTTTCCACTCAGATAAGTTTTGTTCATGTCTTCTAGAAAACACTGATTTTCGAAAGGTTAAAGAAAAAAATTACTTCTGCCTGAAGCCCAAGTTCCAAAATTCTTTGACACAACATGACCTAACTCTACCGAGGTTCTGCTGGAATTTCCCTCAGATTAATTGCCTCCACACCAAAGGATATTAAAACCACTGATATATTGCCTCATAACTCCTGCCAAACAAAAGACCTTCGCAACTGTACATAGCAGAGGCTGATCTCTGTGCATGTTCACCTAAGAAGTTCTATTCAATTCCCTTCCAATTTCGGAGTGAATGACGTCTGTTTCAGATTCTAGTATAATCCAGATATTCTCTTTTCCAGTTAGAAACAGACCGCGTCTGTTTGAATGACATTCTTGGGTTTCTTTTTAAGATCATTTCCCCTTCAAGAAATCCCCTTAACACACGTCAGGCAGTCTTAGAATTTCTTCTCGATTTTGATCTCGCTAGGTCGTAATCCGACGAGCCATTCTGTGTTTTATTATCAAACACTCATAATTAAGGTGTTAGTATTATTACTTTCAATTGCATTCAATTACAACACTTGTTCTTTCAATAGCCTGTCCATTGCACGCCATTTTTCTTCATACAAGATTCTTTTCTACAGTGTGCCATCAAATCTGTGAAAAATATCCCGGCCTAAGGTGAATACCATCCAGTCTTAAAATGCCTTACAAATCGAAACTTTTCTCCTTTTGCTACAACAATATTCTTATCTAAAAAGCATTATCAAATCAGTCAGAAACATCCCTGCCAATGGTCTTATGATGCCTTTTAAATTAAAACTTCTTGTTTTCTCAGTTGGTATACCCATTCACGTTATTTATCTATCATTATTTCTCAACCATAAGATTCTTTCAGGAAAATACTCTATGATAAATACCCATGTCCCGAGTCGCCCCACCACCACCCACAACCTCCACCATCCCCCCCCCGCCCCCCGTCAACCCCAAAAAATTTCCATCCTAAAATACTTGCAATTTCCAAACCTATGCCAGTCAATCAGCACGCCTCAAGACTCGTTCCCAAAACATGTCAATAATTCTCGTATGAATACCCGCATCTCAATATCTGCCCGTCTCCGTACTCTCCTCCGAAGTGTCGATGACTTCGGCACCGCGGAAGCAGCTGATGGCGCCGTCAACGCGTCGAAAATTGAATTCTGACCGATATTCGCTGGATGAATCTCAATCGAATTAAAAGCAGTCGTTCTGAATGAGAGAGAGAGAGAGAGAGAGAGAGAGAGAGAGAGAGAGAGAGAGAGAGAGAACGCTCTTTTTATAGAAGACTTCCTTTTCCTGTAGTGGGCACGGTAACATTCATGACACAACTATAAATATCGTAAAACAGATGTATATTAATAAAGAAACTACAACGGACAATATCATATTATTAGCACAATTATAACGGACTAATGTCATATTAATAATACAAGTATAATGGACTATGTCATATCAATAATACAAGTATAATGGACTATGCCATATTAATGATATACAAGTATAACGGACTATGTCATATTAGTAACACAATTATAACGGACTGTTACATTAATAACACAATTATAACGGACTGTTATTTTAACAATAGAATTAGAACGGACTACGTCACACTCATTACACTACATATAACGGCCAGCGTCATGTTAATAACGCTAATATAACTAACACCATTTTATCAATAACATAACTATAACGGACAATCACACTAAGAACACAAATATAAAAGACAATTATATTAAGAACACAAATATAAAGGACAATAATTAAGAACACAATTATAAAGGACAATTATATTAAGGTATCAATATTATCGGTTAGAACACAACAAACTTATATTAAGAACCAACTATAAAGGAACAACAATTCTAAAGGACAATTATTAATTAAAGGGAACACAACTATATAGGACCAATTATAATTAACGAACAAAACTTTATATAGGAATAAACGTATAATTAAGAACACAACTATAAAGGACAATTATATCAAGAACACAAATGTAAAGGGCAATTATATTAAAAACACAAATATAAAGGACAATTATATTAAGAACACAACTATAAAGGACAATATCATATCAATGGCATACCAATAACGGTCAATCCATCCATAGCTACAACAGCCTCATGAATCATTTCCACCAACATTAGTTTAATCAGAATGACGCTGATTCGTGAATCTTCATCTCGATATCAAACCCTAAACCTTTTCACATTTCAAAACCAAAGGAAACGAGACTTCACAATCAATCATTTTCAGAGGTCATCTGGGTGATTAAAATAATCATCCCATTTAGCTAAATGAAATACGTAACCACGATCTCGTGATGGAATATTTTCATAAAGTTCCAGTATGTGAGAAAATGCAAATTAAAAAATATATATTTTTTAATGATCTATATCGTTTAGTCACGAGAAAACTGGGCTATGCTAATTTATTTAAATGTAATCCCGCCTCGGGAAGGTTACATATTTATGTACTTGACCCTAAGGTCTGCATTAATTAAAAAAAAATAAGCAATGGCACTATGTAAAAGAATTTCTGTTTACAGTAGAATTAAAAGATGTGTGGTGTTCTAATTCAGAAACAAAAATGAATATTATTTTACTGCATTATTGCCTGTGTATCACTCGAGATGTGTGTAGAAAGTATTTGGACATGGAGTAGGAATCAATCTCTCTCTCTCTTTCTCTCTCTCTCTCTCTCTCTCTCTCTCTCTCTCTCTCTCTCTCTCTCTCTCTCTCTCTCTAAAATATGAAAAAATAATATAACATGAAAATGCCAGAAGGCAGGGGGCCCTCAAAAGAATAAGAGAAAACTGCGGAACATGGAGGTAAAGGGTAGAGTGTGTAGTTCATATATATATATATATATATATATATATATATATATATATATTATATATATATATATATAGATAGAGAGAGAGAGAGAGAGAGAGAGAGAGAGAGAGAGAGAGAGAGAGAGAGAATACACAGGATCATTATATTAAATCGTAAGCTAAATATCATTAAATGTATAAAAAACACTAAAAGTTAAATGTAAATAGAATATGTGATTTTAACAAACGAACAGACATAAACATCATGAATATTTGATAACATGGTGGAACTATATAAATTTATGTTTAGTCTTCGAGAATGAAAATCTGTTTCCTCGTGAATGAAATATGAAAAGCAAGTGAGAGAGAGAGAGAGAGAGAGAGAGAGAGAGAGAGAGAGAGAGAGAGAGAGAGAGAGAGAGGAATTTTACTAAGAAAATTCTCGTATACAGTAGACATTAAATGACACCACTTCAAACATACCATAACATAATATAATAAACTATAGTATATAATTTAATAATAAATTTATGTATTCCATAAACTAGATTTTACTTTAACATTTATTCATCACAAATTTCAACTTAGAAAACATGAAATTTCACAGTAATAGCTTTCATTTAAAACATTTCACTTGTTTTAAAAAACACAGAAAAAACCTACTTCACGAAAAATTTAATTTTAACGTGGCATTTGTATTAATCCTTTTCAAAAAAACTTAAGACGCAGCTTTAAAAAACTACTAAAAAAACACCCACATAATAAAAATGTTTATCGAAACTTCATATAACAAAGAGATATTTTCCTTTAAGTGTAAGCATAGCGCTCATACAAATGCGTTTAAAAAAAAACCTAAGGCACAGTTCTAAATAAAAAAAAAAAAAAAACTTAAAAAAACTCACTTGACGAAAAATTTTATTTAAACTTCACATATCAAAGACGTTTCTCTTTAAGTGCATAGCGTTCATCCAAATGCGTTTCAAATACCCTAAAAACTTAAATATATAATATATATATATATATATATATATATATATATATATACCCTTCATAACAAACAAATTTTCATATAAATGTAAACAGAGTATGCATACAAGAGCGTTTCAAAAAACCAAAGGCACAGTCGTAAAAAAAAAAAACTAAAAAAAAAAAAGCACTTAACGAAAACATTTATTTAAAGTTCACATATCAAAGCCGTTTCTCTTCAAGTGTATACATAGCATTCATACAAATGCATTTCCAAAAAAAAACCTAACATTTGTTAAAAAAAACCATATAACGAAAAAATTACACAGCCTTCATTACAAAGACATTTTCCCATAAGTGTAAACATAGCATTCATTCAAATGAGTTTCAAAAAGACCTAAGCCGCAATTTAAAAAAAAAAGACCCTAAAAAACCGCATAACGAAAAATTTTATTTCAACTTCATAAAACAAAGACGTTTCCCCGTAAGTGTATACACAACATTCATCCAAAAGCATTTCCATAAAAACATAAAAATTGTTTTAAAAAAGCACTGAAAAACCCACTTAAAGAAAGAATTTTTCAAACTTCACATATCAAAGATGTTTCCGAGTAAGTGTATACATAACATATCATCTAAAAGTATTTTTATAAAAACCTAAAATAATTTTTTTAAAGCACTAAATAAAGCTCACTTAAAGAAAAATTTTATTCAACCTTCATATAACAGAGACGTCTCCCAGTAAGTGTAAACATGAAAAGGGGAGGGAATAAGGTCCTTAGACGTCAAGGAGCAGCGATCAAAGACGGCGAAACTTAATATATTCATAGAGAGAGGGTCGTCGCAAAGCTGCAGTTAACCAACATGCAAATTAAGCACGGCAGAAGAAAGAAGCGCTTGCGTGCGTGCGTGCGTTGGTGTTTGATGGTATTCTGATCAATCCATCATTCTCAGGCGTGGAGGAGGGGGCTCCAATCCTCCCTCCCCCAACCCCCTTGTCTCCCGTCATTCTACCAGCCAGCATCTAGTAATATGTGAAACATGATGTCAGGAAAATGAAATTATAATACCTATTTTTGAAATATTTCTTTGACACGGATTAGGTTATTTAAATTTGCTGACGAATCTGCATTTTGTTTTTATTTATTTGTGTTCTTCCATTTCTCGTTTTGCACTTATTTTCTCAATGTCAATATTGATATTCTATGGGTTTTATTCTAGTTGATAGCCTTTAAAGCGAGGCTTATAAGAGCGTCCTCATTTCGATGATATAAAATAATAATAATAATAATAATAATAATAATAATAATAATAATAATAATAATATTTCCCTTTTCATTATGATACTAATAGGCAACAAAAGCAATATGAAAAGAAAGTTGAGTCTCGCAATCATCGCGCAAGAAGCAATTCTCCCGTATCACCTCCCCCCATCACCCCACCTTAACGAGTGAGACCAGCAACCCACCCCTCAGCAACCCCTCACACCACAACCAAACGGAGGACAGAGAAACTGCAACTGACATCTCTTGCGCGTTCCGAGTTCGAAACTGCAATCTTACTACACAAAATCTCAAAATTTACACGATAGCCAGAATTCGTTACGATTCAAGTCACTCGTGAGTGGAAACTGCTTGGAGTTAGTGAATTAGTGATAAATCTTATTAAAGATATTGTGATACAGTCTAATTTTAAAAGTTTCAGAGTGAATTAGTGATAAATTTTATTAAAAATATTGTGATAGAGTATATAAGTGAAGATGAAAATTTAGTTCAGACGGAATCAATTCTCTGTTGAAACTCAGAGAGTTTTCATTACAAGGTCTGTCTCAAACTGCGGAAGTTATTCGAGATTTTGTTGTTACTGATATGATTATATTTCATGATTACGGGGACAAAAACGCATCAAATGTATGCTGTGTTAAGTGTTTATATATATAATAGATATATATATATATATATATATTATATATATATATATATATATATATATACGATGTATGTATGTGTCCGTGTTTGGGTGTGTATATATATTATATATATTATATATATATATTTATATATATTTTATCTATAATAATATATATTATATTATATAGATGTTGTTGTATGTGTATGTCCCGTGTTGGGTTTCTTTTTGTATGTGTGTTACCACATGTGTATGTGTGATCACATAAGAATCGGCACCATAGTCAAATATCTGAAATGGAATGACATTAGATATGAGATATGCAGAAAAAAAGAAAAAAATATATATATATATATTATATATATATATATATATATATATATATATATATTGGAATGAAATAGAAAGGAACGGAATATGGAATTTAGGCTTGAAGCCAAGCACTGGAATCCCAAGGATTATTCAGCGCTATATAAATCTGAATATCACAAATTTGGCATTACATCAGGTTACATAGGCTAAAGAGAGGGTATCCACATACACAAACACATGTAAGTATATATATACAAACAGGGAAACACACAATGCGTACATATTTGCATAAGTACCGTACATAGAAAACTACCAGGGAAAATATGAGCACACTTCCTCACTCCCAGGGAAGTAAAACAGACTCGAAGCCTTCCGAATTCTTTCAATTATCAATAATCAATTATCACATCCGAAACAAGGATTCTTATCCTCAGACGGAATCATTTGACTCGATCATCTTACGGGAATCTATATCGAGAATCCTCCTAGGAGATCACGCCTGATTGGACAAAATCTTCATTAACTTGCGGTTAACATCAAACTGGATGCAGCTTCGTGGAACGGATGGAATGGGGGAATGTCAATCAAGTGAAAACATTATAAAGGTTTTCATGATCTATTTAATTATGTTGTCTGTGTTCCCTCCTCTTCATGTTTTCTCAAGTTTATTTCACGATTACTTAACAGTGTCCAATATATAAAGAGGTATTTGTTTTCATCCGCACAATTCATCTTTGATTTTCACGCTTTATATTATAGCTTTCATGCTGC
Organism: Macrobrachium nipponense; assembly: GCF_015104395.2. Taxonomy (NCBI): domain Eukaryota; kingdom Metazoa; phylum Arthropoda; class Malacostraca; order Decapoda; family Palaemonidae; genus Macrobrachium; species Macrobrachium nipponense. The sequence goes on from NC_061091.1 coordinate 23,079,181, forward strand.
TTAAATATAAATTTAAATTTTTTCTTTAAAGCTTTTTTTTTATTGATATAGAGACTAGAAAATCCAGGTTCTTATTTCCAATTTATTAAAGTGAGGCATGATTCAGTGGGATTTTAAGCGATCTTCACACACACTACTATATTCAAATTCTTAAATATACATTCAACATTCAGTAGCTATTCATATACTGTTCGAAATACATACAAATCACTTCCGTACTGTCTCTTTGCTCTCTGCAATTTTCACTCTCTTCCACGTAGTTTCTACTTACTATCTTCTGCAAAAATGTATAAAAAAAAAAAGAATTAGACGCTGGTGAAAATTACAGATTTAAGGTAGCCATATCACATCCACTAAAAAAATATGCATAATAGCTCAAGCAGAGGATAACATCGTCTAAATACAATAATATTCTAGCAAGGCGCTATTTAGACCACTCCACCTTTTTGGTACATATCTTCATTACCATTCAATTGCATAATCTTCCAACATATTGCAGTTGCAACGACAGGGAACTTTTTTTCCACCTCCGACGAGGTTGCAATTTCCCCGTGATATACTTTTGCAATAGCTGTAATGTAGTACTGCAATGCATTTAGCTGAGGAAATTAATAGTTTCGCGTAGGCGTGGTAATGATCCCATATATCACTTGTAAACTTTTGCATGCGCCAGGAGTCATAGAGAAATTAATATATATATATATATATATATAATATATATATATATATATATATATATATATATATATATATATATATATATATATATATATATATATATAGAGAGAGAGAGAGAGAGAGAGAGAGAGAGAGAGAGAGAGAGAGAGAGAGAAGAGAGAAGAGAGAGGAGAGAGAGAGCGTATCAAATTTTCCGAAAAAAAAAGGTAACGATTGAGGCCTGTCATTACTCGGACGACCCTCCATCGATTGACACCCATTTCATAGGGACGTCAGCACAAATTGCCACGGTATGCGAGGTGCAAAAAATATTAGGACCAATTACAATTGGAGCCGTTTCGTCAGATTATGCAATCAACATCTAATTACGCAATGCGAAAAAAGGATATTGCCATTTAATGGTCGCCGTAACAGGGTGACATCTGCCAATGGTTTTGTGGCTCGTCAGCGCTTTTTATAGCCGGTGGTTGCCAGACGTATGACAAAGGTTTCATGTTGTACCGGAATTACAATAAGACTATTGAAAATGGTATTTAAATATTCTATCAATGACACAAAATCTACACCTAAAACTGGTACATTTTTCAAGACATTTATGCTTGCAAAGAAATATGAGGCGATATCCAAAATACATCGATTAGATAGGTACTAACTAGCTATATTTGCAATACAATAGAGTTGCGTCGTCTAAGTAGCTTAATTACTCCTTCCTATTTCAAAATACATATATTACTGATTACCTGAATACACGTCAGCCATCAATCAGGGTGACATCTGGTTTCTAAATTTTTTTTTTTTTTTTTTTTTTTTTTTTTGTTTTTTTTTTTTTTTTTTTTGGGGGGGGCCATTCTGAAAATTACAGTGGTTAATAATGGTGAGCAAAACAAGCCTATCCAACTGGGGGGTTCGAGGCGGAGGGCGCCGCTGTGACAGTACTGGTGGTAAAGCAAGAGAAATTATAGGATTGTTCAATTCTGAATAAACTGATTGTTGAATGTATGAAATGAAAATATTGCACACAATAACCTGGTTGGATGAGAAGAGAAGCAGCGGTGGACGATACAGATGCTTGGAGGAAATTAATTTGAGGGCACCGTTCGGGGATTAAAGCATTTTTGCATTTGACCAGGAAATTGCTTACCTCTGGATACAGCCAGACAATATAGGTGCATTAAACATTGCCAAAAATATTTGCCCGTGTGTTCTGGCACTTTGTTTACAAATTTATCAAGTATGTCTTCAGGGTCAAGTGCAGTAAGGCGTTCTGTGAACATGACAGATCATGATTTTACTTGTGTTAAGTGTATATTGTTTAATATTAACAACCTCATTTCCAGCATCTGCTATATAAAACTTGGAGAGAAAAAAAAAGGGGGGGAGGCAAATTGATATGTTGTCCCCTTGTATAAAAAGTGGGGGGGAAATATCTTTCCCGTTTCCTCCGCAGATGACGCCCATGGCCTCAATAGCTGATTGTTTGTCTATTCATTTAGCTGTAAACAAAATATATCTCGGTTACATCTTTATCAAATTAAATGACCTCTTCAGCCGCAAAAAAAAAAAAAAAATCCAAAACCAAATTGCTTGGCGTGGTTATTTTACAGCAAGCTGCCACCCTCAACTACATATGTGAATCATTGAACTACAGTCCAAAAAGGTCTTGCCTCCCTCTAACAGAAACTACAGTGTACATGTGTCACTGAAAAAAAAAATTCGCCCAAAAAGATGGTTCCCCTCTCTGCTAGAATGAAAAGACATTAGGGCCCCAATAATTCAAAACGGATAATCATAGATCCGAGATAGAACACGCTCTCCATCTGGTTTATGGCCTCCATTAAGGGAACCAGAGGCGTTTTGCTCGAAATGGCGAGAAAGCCAATCGGGAAATGGAGACACTGAGATCAATTTAATTAGGTAAACGAGGAAAGGTAGAGCCTCATATTATTCCGCGTTATTAAAGTTTTATGTATCTTCTTTTTTCGTTTTGTTGTCACGTGTATGTATCTTCTTTTTTCGTTTTGTTGTCACGTGTATACTATATATTAATTATAAATTATGATATATATGTCTATATATATATATATGTATATATATATCTATTATCGATTCTGGACTCAAGGTCGTAGTATATAAGAATCTACACTCAAATACATATGTAACAATTTCAACAAAATACATACATATGTATATATATATACATACATACATACATACATTATATTATAAATATATATATATATATATATATATATATATATATATATATGTGTGTGTGTGTGTATGTATGTATGTATGTATGTATACTGATTGTAAATTGTTACATATGCATTTGAGTGTAGATTCTTATATACGACCTTGAGTCCAGAATCACACATATATATTATATATATAATCAGTATATATATACATATATTTTTATATATATATATAAGAATCTGGACTTCAATGCACACGTAAGAATCTGGAATCAAGACATACTATATATGAATTTACGCTCAATTACATATATATAAGTTTCTGGACTTAAGTGTCAATAGATTAAGGAGATCTGGACTAAAGTGCATATAATAAGAATCTAGACTCAAGTGCACATTACATAATTTATAAAATATTTGTATAATTTGTACGAGAATTTGTTAGAAAAATAATCAATAAATACATCTTCAGCACTTGACCGTACGGACGAATCACAAAAATTTCGTCTAATTAGTCGTTAAAAATATGAATCTGTAACAATCAAGAAGAAAGCTCCGTTTTTCACCCTTTTTTTTTTTTTTACGAATCGGTAAAATCATGGATGAAATTTCTTATCTCTCTCTCTCTCCTCTCCTCTCTCTCTCTCTCAGTACTCCTCTCTCTCTCTCTTCTCTCTCAGCAACCCAAACAGAGAACACGAACTTGGAAGATCGAAAAAAAAAAAATATATATATATATATATATATCTATATATATATATATATATATATATATATATATACACACACACACACACACACACACACACACACACACACACACACACACACACACACATATATATATATATATATATATATATATATATATATATATATATATATATATATATATATATATCAGAACCAGTAGATTGAAGCCCAATTCGTGCGAAATGGATCATCGCTTTCACGTAAAAAAAAGGAAAAAAAAAAAAAAAAAAAAGAAAAAAAAAAGTCTCAGTCTACTGTGCCACTAATGGCACTGATGAAGATTACGCTCTCCACTGAGGGACGACCAAATGAATGGATGGATGAAAAAGAAAAAAAAAAGGGACTGAGTGAAGGGATTGAATGGAAAAGGAAAAAGGAGATGAAGGGAAAAGGGAAAGAAGGTAAAGGGGGATAAAGAGAAAAAGGGATGAAGGGAAAGGGGGATTAAGGGTAAAGGGTGAGGAAAAAGGGGGATGAAAAGGGGAAAGGGGGATAGCTTTAAAAGGGTATTTGGGAAAAAAGGGGTAAAAAGGGAAAAAATAAAAAAGTTTTTTTTTTTTTTTTTTTTAAAGGGGGATAAAGAGGAAAGGGGATAAAGGGAAAAGAAAAGGGAGATGAAGAGAAACGGGAAAGAAGGGTTAAGGGGGATTGTTTTTTTTTGAATTAAAAATGAATGAAGAGAAAAATAAAAGAAAATAAAGGGAGAAAAGGGGATAAAGGGAGGGAAAAGGGATACAGGGAGAAGGGGATTAAGGGTAAAAGGGGGATAAAGAGAAAAGGGGATACAAGGAATGGGGGATTAAGGGTAAAGGGGGATAAAGAGAAAAGGGTATGAAAGGAAAGGGGAATAAAGGGAAAAGGGGATAAAAAGTAAAGGGGGATATAGAGAAAAGGGGATGAATGGAAAAAGGGATAAAGGGGAAAGGGGATGAAGGGAAATGGGATGAAGGGAAAAGGGGATAAAGGAAAAGAAGGATAAAGGGAAAATGGATAAGGGGTAACAGCGATAAGGGCAAAAAGGTGAAAAGGGGGAAAGGGAATGAAGGGAATACGGGATAAGGCGATAAGGAGAAAAAGGGATAAGAGGAAAAGGAGATAAGGGAAAACAGGGATGAAGAAAAAATGGACGAGGAAAAAACGGTGTAAGGGGAAAAAGCGATGATGGGAGAGGAAACAAAGAAGGAAGCTATGAAGGGAGAAATGGCTGACTGAGGGGAATGATGGGATTAGGAGAAGGCAGATGTGAGCAAAACAGAGAGAGGAAGGAATAAAAGAGCAAAGAATAACGGAGACAGAAACAAGAGACGAGGAGAGAAAGGGAAAGGATAACAAAAAGAAATTAAGAACGAAGAAAGGGGAGGCGCGAGATAAGGACGAGGATATAACAAGAAATAAGAACAGTAAAGAGGGAATAAGGAGATTAAACGATATAAGCCGTTCAAGGAATCAGAAAAGAGGGAATGAGACGAAGATATGAGAAAATCACGGAATAATTACAACAAAAATGAGGCAAGGTTAAATAACAGTTGGTCAATGTCAAAGAAACAAAGGAACTTAATGGAATAAAAAAAAATGAATTAGTAAAAAATAAGGGGGTGGAGAATGGGTACAAAGATAAATAAAACAATAAATAAAAAATTAATGCGATACAGGATGAGTAAATAAATAAATGAAGGAATAAAGAAATATCATGAAGAATGAGTAAATTGATTACTAAAGGAATAAATAATAAATAATGTTATAAAGAAATAAAAGAAATAAGTTCACGAAGAATGAGCAAATGCATAAATGAAGTAATAAAGAAATAATGCGACGAAGAAAGAGTAAATATATAGATAAAGAAATACAGAAATAAGTTCACGAAGAAAGAGTGAGTAAATAGATAAAGGAATAAAGAAAATGTCTCGAAGAATGAGTAAATAAATAAATAAATAAAGCAATAAAGAACGAAATACGGTAACGAAGAAAGAATAAATAGATAAATAAAGGAAAAAATGAAGAAATAAGGCGAAGATGGACTGAAAGAGTACCCGACTCTCATCTCAGGCGACTTCTCTCTCTCTCTCTCTCTCTCTCTCTCTCTCGGCTCTCTCTCTCTCTCTCTCTCTCGTATTTGGAAGACCTAATCTTCTCATTACTCAACCGACTCTCTTTGACTGCACCCGGCGTGGATACTTTCAGTCATTGAAATATCAGTCCAAAGTAGCTAAAAAAAAAAAAAAAAAAAAAAAAAAAAAAAAAAAAAAAAAAAAAAAAAAAAAAAGCGGGGGGAGGGGGGTGTCTATTTGACTTTTTATTTTTAGGTTGTTTGATTCATAATTTATAGTGCGTTTACTTTCCTAAGATCGCTGTGGTGTGGCCTGTACAGATATCATACGCTGCCAATTTTCATGTTATGGTAATCATGTTAGCTTCATGGAGTCTATTGAAATAGTTTTCATTTCTTGAAATGCGGTTCTTTGTTTGCGTCAGATATTTTGAATATATCTTATTTCGTGTATTCTTCGTTAAAACCTCAGTTTCAATAATGAAAATGAAGATATGGCATATTTTTTCCCCGGCGATGCCAGATCTGTGTTTAGGGGACCTATGATTTTTAAGAGGATTTAAAAGGTCATGGTCAATATCATTAAAGGATACTCGCACTCGATCACCCACTGAGAAAAGTATGGACAGCCCAGCCAAAGTGACTCCTGTAAACGTCTTCACCCACCACCTGAGGCCAAGGGAATAGTCTATAATTTCCTGAAATACTCCATTTTATAAAAACATCACGAAGGTCCTGTAACTGATGTTTCGAAGGCTATCCAGAGAACATCTGAAGCAACAAAAGTGTCAGAAATGACTATTCGTAGACTTAAGAAGCAAGAGAGGCGGGAAATATAGTGGAATCCCCAGGGTTTCCAAAAAAAAAAAGAGAAAATGAGTCCTGTGACTGACTTGGATGATTTTGATAAAAATGTTATGCAAAGAAGGAATGAGTGGTTGTCTTTTCTAAGGGCATAATAGATCGATTGACTTATGAATTTATGTTTCAAGTCCAAACACCTGAGTCAACAAGCCATTCAGCACATCTATAATTACAGAAAGAGAAAGAAGGAATAGCGAAATAGAATCAGAATTGAAAAAAAAGAAAGTTAACAAGCAAACCCTTTCCCTCGACTCCCAAGGTCTGAAGCGAATCCTCCTAAGAAGGATTATATCTGCGGGAAGCATTTAATGGGACATACATACCCGTAGATATGACAACTCTGCCTTTTCTACCTGGCTAGACCTAAGTTCCTCATAAATAATGAATAAAATCGCCATAAAAATATATTAGTAATATATATTTATATATTTATGTCCTTATGTTCTTTGTATCCGAAACAACACCCTCAATGGTTAAGTTGTTAATCCCTAGACCTACCAGTACCCATACCTCAAGGTCATATTTCCCACACGATGAAATAAATAGGCCGAAAGGCCAGATTGTAAGTCAGTAGTCGTTTGTTAATGCCATAAGGTGAAACAGCTGTCGCGACAAAATTCAATAAATGGGAGAAAGAAGTCTGCCTATTTTTCACCAGAAATTGACGAACGAGAATCGGAAAAAACTTCGTCGGTATGAAGATACCTGCATGAAACTTACTGATGCCACTAAAGCAATTGCTTTTAACGACAATTATATATTTAATATATAAATCTATATAGTATGTGTGTGTGTGTATCTCTGTATGTATGTATGTTTGTATGTGTCTCGACGTTTATATAGTAGCTTTCAATATTATATGCAAACATCCAAACAGCATCCATTTAAGTAAAAATAAAGCAAATTTTCTATATTTTCGTATCATCCAACATCTGCGTAAATTCTTGTAAGAAAGATGGGAACTGCGCAGCTATTTTACACATAAAGTGGAAGAAAATCATCACCATGGAAAATAATGAAACTTTTCAGTCATTAGCATCAAAGGTTAATCTTAAGAGCCCCTTGGGTCGCTTCAAACTTTTTCAATAGAATACTTGAACAAAGACTTTGTGTAAAGGAATCTGGCAATAACCTGACATTGCATGAGCATCTTGAGAGGAAAACTTGTTAGATGGGTGTGTTATTCAATTAAAAACATACACGTAGGCACACACACACATTCTATACAAACATACATACACACACAGTCCTTAGCTTCTTTTCCTCTCTCTCTCTCTCTCTCTCTCTCTATCTCATATAATATATATATATATATATCTATATATATAATATATATATATATATCTTTCCTTTCTCTCTCCTTTCTTCCTTTCTCTGTCTCTTTCTCTCTCTCCTTCTCTCTATCAGAGGTAGGAAGAGGAGGAGCAGCTCAGGGCAAGAAGGGAAGTCCCACCCCTCCCTTTCAGTCCTTAGCTTCTCTCTCTCTCTCTCTCTCTCTCTCTCTCTCTCTCTATCTATCTATCTATCTATCTATTTTTCGCTTTCTCTGTCTCCTTCTGCCTTCCTTTCTCTGTCTGTCTCTTTCTCTTTCTCCTTCTCTCTATGAGAGATAGGAAGAGGAGAAGGGGCCCACGGCAGGAAGGGAAGTCCCTCCACTCCCTCTCAGTCCTTAGCTTCTTTTCCTCTCTCTCTCTCTCTCTCTCTCTCTCTCTCTCTCTCTCTCTTCTTTCATAATTAAAACCCCTCCTGGTGTGACGGGATCAAATTTATTATAACTAAAACAAAGGATAACATGAAATAAAATCCTCGTTCTAAAAATATACCAGAACGCAACCAGACAATACACTGAATTGCAACCAATAAACGTCGTATGTCGATATATTGACCAACGAGACTACATTGCAGGATGTTGCAAGTCCAGTCGAACAGCCAATACTCTTTAAGGACGGATGTTCTTCGGCTGGCAAAAAATAATATCTATCTATAGAGCCCAGGGATTAATCAACAGCGAGATTTTTTTCTCATTACATTAGAGAGTTAAAGCTTATAAACTATTAACCCCCTTTAGATTGGAATAATGACAGAAGCTAGAAACTGAAATATATATATATATATATATATATATATATATATATATAATATATATATATATATATATACATACATACATACATACATACATACATCACATACATACATACATACATACATACATACATACATACATATACATATATATATATATATATATATATATATATATATATATATATATATATATATATTTGAGTTTTCATATTTATCCAAATTCTGGGTACAGAAATAAATGACTTCAATCTCTCAAAACTTTCCCGAACGACAAATCAAGTAAACAATGTAATATCATAAAATTCCCTTCTTATAAAAACATATATCGAAATACTTCTAATAACGCCGCATATTTCTGAGTAATAATAATAATAATAAATTCTCTCTTTTTGAAAGAACACATGACCTATTTGCCAATCACTAAAAACGTGTTTTCTTCCATTCCAAGCAACGGGCAAAAAAAAATAAATAAACGACGAGTGTACATCGTCAACATGTCTAAAGCCATGGATATACTGTACCGTCTTTCTAAATAATAATAATAATAATAATTACCGGGATATTAACTTTTTCCATTAGCGCACCTAATTAGAGAGTACCATCACAAGAGCACGCGATGCGGAATTTCCGGAATGACTAGGCTTTGCATACCTGCACAAATCCGGTTCCGGTTCCCGGATAATCATCGTCTCCATTAAGGTAAATGGCTTTATACCGCAGACGGCAGATGACATCTGGTTCTTTTAATCCGTCTGAAATGAACAACTGAGTTGGTTTATTGCTCTTTGACTGAAACTTTATTTCGATTCTTTAAAAGGAAGAAGGTGGATGAAGGTGAAGGTAGTATTCACTTAGGGGTGTTACAAATATGGAGAAAAAACTGTTATTTAACGTAAGAGGATAGAGACGCAACTGCATTAAATGTCAGGACGTGTATATATGTATGTACAACGATTCTATTTAGTTCAGGTTTTCATATAAGGTTAAGTTCTTCCTATTGAAAAAAAGAATTAAAAAATGAAATGACTAATCAGGTATAATAAAAAATCTCTCTCTCTCTCTCTCTCTCTCTCTCTCTCTCTCTCTCTCTCTCTCTCTCTCTCATAAATATATATATATAATATATATATATATATATATATATATATATATATATATAAACTATCACTTATACAATGGTTCTGTGTATTAATACAGTTACTAACAGGCCCTAATTGAAACTGGATGGTATCAAGCGGAGATATTTATTCAAAAGCAGTTATAACCTTTCCTGGACTAGCAGTCCTCATTGTCAAGTGTCCGGGGAATGAGCGGACACGTAGTCCAGCTGTATTAAACTGCGTGTGGGGAAGAGGATTGAGGCAACGCCTTGTCAATTCAAGATGGCATTGATTAAAGTCCTTATCCCTTTCATCACCCTCCTTCTCCTGTATGACCCCGCCTTCATGACCTTGACCCTTCTCTGCCTGCCGATCCAGCCAGGTGTAAATAATCAGTGTGTTTTCTTGTGTTTTAGTGTTTATTTTCTATCGTAGAGTATATGATTTTTCTAGATAAACTGGTTTCAAATCAGTTTCCTATGTTGCCTGCCATCACTTTGTTTGCACATGTTATGAAGGCATTCCTTCAATCAGCCTGGCCGTTTTGTTTCTGTTCCTGTACAAAAAAAAAAAAAAAAAATCCATAGTTTCCCTATCTACTTTGTGGTCTTTTTCCCAGCAGTGCTTTGCGAGTGCCACCGTCTTATGTTTTGTATGTGTTGTTTTGCTTCTTTCTTGTCATGATTTGCAGCTTCCGCCGAAGTAACATTCTTCATAGTCTGGACACGCTGCCATATATACCCACTCGTGCCTCTTCCCCCCTCTACCAAACTTTTTATTTTTAACTATTTTATCCCTAATGGTGTTCTTGTCACTGCGCTGCCTATCAATTTGAAATTATCTAGCTTTCTGTCGATGGATGCAATGGTGGCAGTGTTCGGGACTGTAATTACTTTCTTCCCTTTCAAATGTTCCTTTTCTGTTGCCTCCCCTCTTCCCAAAATAGTTTTTTCTTGCCTTAACGTGTGTCCGTTCCCACCAATACTCAGGGTACCCTAATCTCCTAAAACTCTCCGTCTGGTATTCCGACTCTTCCTCTAAGAATTCGGGACTGCAAATCCTATAAGCCCTGACGGCCAACCCTGTCTTGACTTCCATTTTAATGTCTTTACCATGAATGGAGAACATAGTAATGTATCACATGGAAGGAGACACACCAATTCATACATACATGTGTTCTCCAGTCATAGTAAAGACATTCAAAATATACGAGACACGTTAATCCAAAGGCAAACACGATACAATTTATCGATACATTTTACGATTTATCATTCAACTCGACAAAAAATCTCATTGAAAACTAACACCCTTTACACTAAAATATACAAAAATGCGTTAATAAAAGGTCAAAATAATCCGTAACCATCTAGGCCAAGATTTCGCTTCCATTTCCAGCGATGTTGATAATCTATTTACCCTCACTGCTCAGAGCATCCAGGAAGGTGACGCAATCGAACCCATGACCTTTCCCACAGAGGGAATTAGAACCAGCGCTGGCATTGCACGCTTAGTTGGTCGTACGCACGCAGCCTGATGTTCTCATATCCTCGACAAGCATCGGCTTACTGAATATTAAAAAAAAGGGTGGGGGAAGAAGAGGAGGGTAGAGTTTTACTCGACAAAAAAAAAAAAAAAAAAAAAAAAAAAAAAAAAAAAAAAAAAAAAAAAAAAAAAAAAAAAAAAAAAAAAAAAAAAAAAAAAAAAAACAGTCACTGTACAAATATGGCATAGTTTTACTGGACAAGAAAAGCACAGTTTTACTGAACAAGAAAGGCTCATTTTTACTGGTATAGATTTAATGAACAAAATAGGCTGTTTTACTGGGATAGTCTTACTAAACAAAAACAGCATAGTTTTACTGAACAAAAAAAAGCATCGTTTCACTTGACAAAAGAGGCATAGTTTTACTATACAAAAAAGAAGAAAGGCATTACTGGACAAAAGAAAAAAAATACATAAGTTTACTGGACAAAAAAGGCATAATTTTACTGAACAAACATGGCATAGTTTTACTAGACAAATAAGGCACAATTTTCCTGGGCAAAAAAAGGCACATTTTTACTGGACAAAAAAGGTATAGTTTTACTAAACGAAAAATGCATAGTTTTACTGGACAAAAAATGGCAAAGTTTAATGAACAAAAAAGGTATGGTTTTACTGGTTACTGTACAAAAATGGCAAGGTTTTACTGGACAAAAAATTAAGGGCATAGTTTTATTGCAAAAAATGGCGCAGCTTTACTGGACAAAAGTGGCTTATTTTTACTGGACAAAAAAGGCATAGTTTTATTGGTAAAAAAAATAACCGCATAGTTTTGCTAGATAAAAAAGGCATAGTTTTATTGGTAAAAAAAGGTCATAGTTTTGCTAAATAAAAAAGGCTTGGTTTTATTGAAAAAGCATAGTTTTACCGGGCAAAAAAGGTATACTTTTACTGAACAAAAATGGCTCAGTTTTACTGGACAAAAAAAAGTCACGGTTTTATTTTAAAAAAAAGCAAGGGTTTACTGGACAAAAAAGGGCAGTTTCTGAAAGAAAGAGGCATTATTTTTTATGCGTTCAGTAAGATAGTATCCCAATCTATGCTGGTAACAGTCTGCCTCCCCGACTCTGTAAACTGATAGCAGCGTTTAACTTGCCACTGAAAGAGGCGACTCCACTTACTATAACTCCATATATCATTGGCTGGTTCGGCTAATAACTACCATTCGGTTTTGAAGTAGGGCGCACACCGTTAGCAATAAAACTCGATCGAAAAATTCGGCCACAACCCCTTTCTTCCGAATGATTGTTATTTTCCAAAGCAGCCAATGATGTACGGAGATATAATATGCATTTGGAGTTACTTCTTTCAAAGGCAAGGGAAAAAGGCTATCAATTAAAAGTCAGGACCGCATGGCTTTTACCAACACAGATTCGGATACAATCCTACCTACCTAACGCATCCAAAATTATGACTTTTGCGTTAAGTAAAACTGCCCTTTTTGTTCAGTAAAACTATGCCATTTTTTTTTTTTTTTTTTTTTTAACTATGCCATTTTTGCTTAGTAAAATTATGTCACATTTTGTTTAGTAAAACTATGCCATTTTTGCTTAGCAAAACTATGCCATATTTTGTTCAGTAAAATTAGGCAATTTGTCTCCAGTAAAATTATCCCATTTTAGTTAAGTAAAACTATGCCATTTTTGTTTAGTAAAACTATGCCATTTTTGCCCAGTAATTCCTCAACAACCATCGCTAAATGAAAATATTCACTTTTCACGAAAACGTCGTTTTTACATAACCCTTCCAGTATCCACAAGTTCCACAACAGCCATCGGCTGGCGAGATTTATTCTTATATAAATACCTTCCATTAACATTATCTTCCCTCCCACCATTTCCTAATCGTCATTCTTCCCTCTTCCCCCTCAATCAGTCCTAAAACTCAAGTGCTTGCTATGTCGCCCATCTGCATTAAAAATAAGACGAAAAAGATGTTAGTCCGAAATATTTTTTGTTCCTCTCTCTAAGATATTGCAGTCGCCAAGATCTGGGTGGATGAACCAGAAAAGAAGGTCTCTTGTATCGTTATGAAATCTCTGCCAACGCCGTAAGTTTCGTGGTCACTTTTTCCTGACGACTCACTTTTTTAGGAAAAAGAAAATATCATCATCAGTCATCATCGTTTCAATTCGACGCTTTTATAGGAGATATGGAAACATTAAGAAATAACTTTTTTTTTGTATCCTTTGGGAATCAACTTTATGAGACTAAACAATTTGAGCCTTTCTTGGTTGTAAAACAAAAACAAAGATTTGGGCGATACTGACCAAAAATGTTTGTTATATAAGGAACAGGAAGGAGGGTAAGGCATTTCTGAATTTATGATTATATATAATATATATTATATATATATCTATATATATATATATATATATATATATATATATATATATATATATATATATATATATATATATATATATATATATATATATATATATATATATATATATATATATACTGACATTGAAATACATTCTGTTAAAACAGAATCCCACCTAATAAAAGGAGCCCATAAAACGTCAAAATGCAGAAAGTAAATACTATATTTCAGAGACCAAACTCCCTCTCTCATCAGATAGGAGGTGAATGAGAAAGTTACAGAAAAAGCGGTATTTATACCAAGAAGTCACAGGTCAGCCGTTAAGTAACCCTGGTTGACATTTTTTCTTTACACTTCTTAATCGCTGGTTGGAGGAAGATTTTATCTAAAATATCTGAATCCCTAGAGCCCTCTGACCTCTTGGTATAAATACCGCTTTTTCTGTAACTTTTCTCATTCCCCTCCTACCTGATGAGAGAGGGAGGTTGGTCTAAAATATAGTATTTACTTTCTACATTTTGACGTTTTTATGGGCTCCTTTTATTAGATGGAATTCTGTTATATATATATATATATATATATATATATATATATATATATATATATATATATATATATATATATATATATATGTCCACTGTAGAATGAAAGAACACGTGCTTGGGATTATCCTTAAATCTACGGTAGAAAGGTGAGTGAAAAACTGGGAGCTTGGAACAAGTACTTTCGTGATATATTCTAAATTTGAACTTGAAAATGAAGAATAAACTACGAAAGTACTTGTTCCAAGTCCCCAGTTTTTTCAATCACCTTTCTACCGTGAATTTAGGATACATACATACGAACATACATACACGAACATACATACTACACACACACAATTATATATTATAATAATATTATTAGTTTAGTATATATATCTATATAGATATATATCTCTATATATGTACATTATATTTCATATATTATAACACACACCAATATATATATATATATATATATATATATATATTAATGTATATATATATATATATATATAGTATAATATATACATATATATATATATATATATATATATAATATATATATATATATATATATAATACACACTATAGGGAGAGAAAGTGAAAGAGTGAATTATGACTTTTGACATCCGTCAGATCAAGACATCTCCAATTAACTCGTACAATGATGTCCCCAGTTTGCTTCACTCGGTGGCTGCGTCTTTCCCACAGACGCCAAGCTTCGGAATTCTCTACATACTTCTGATATCCATAATGTTCCGTCTTTCATGTGACAGGTTTCTTGCTCTTGTTACTATAGAGTTGATGCTTTTTCTTCCCCTGCCTTGTTGGTTTTAATAACTTCAAAAATATAAGAAAGAGAAAATGTGGTACACATCTCCTAACGTTTCAAGAGTTACAGGGTGACAAGATAAAGATACAACTTTTAACCTTTTCAAAGAAGTCTTTCAGGAAGCAACTTTAACAATATTCTGCGGAATAAAGTTCATCACCTATTCTGTAAACCTGCCAAGTTTAATTTCGCGGCAAATCGCTAAAATTACTGACGAAAGATACTTTCAGCGTAAATATTGAGTAATTTTTCAACAATCGGTTTTTTATTTATCCACCCAGTTCTCTTGTCTGAATGACTGACATAAAACCTTAAAATAACATTTTACTGGTGAACAAATAAACATTTTCCTGTTGAAAACATAATCCCTTTCTATGCGTAGACAATTAACCTGTAAAAGCAAACTGTGGTTAATGCCAGCTTTCCCAACACAATGATAAAACACTAATCCTGCGAACTACTGGAATGAAAGCAGACTATTTCCATATACGTATACACACACAATGGATTCCCTTTAACCATTACAATAAACCTGACACCGTTTCCAACTCTCTCTCTCTCTCTCTCTCTCTCTCTCTCTCTCTCTCTCTCTCTCTCTCTCTCTCAAGCAGAGATCCAAGCCCAATAAACAATCAAAGTTACAGCTTTCCTGCCTTGAAATTCTTAACTGGAGATTTACAATCTCAAATACATTCCAATAACGTATTTGCATTGGACATCCCATAGACGTCCACATGGTTACCCCTCCCTATAACCAGCAACCCTTCCCGTTATCAGCGCTTCCACTCCATAAAACAAACAGCCAATAAACTGAGAAAATACGACGGCGAGCGCAAATAAATTCGGAATTTATTACCCGCCTCGTAATGGCGTCAATAATCCTTGGACGCTTCGGTAAGAGGCTTCTGTTCGCGGATGGGGTTATCTACAGCTCAGATCAGAGAATTTAATGTTTCTGGCATTTATGATTGGTTCGGTGTATTTATGAGTAAAATATGAGAATACTGTTCGTATACTTTTGTAGATTCGTTAACGGGATCAGTAATAAGCAAATTAAATAAAGGTATAGGTGCACCACCTCAACCGTACATGCGCATGCGCCCCCAAATACACAAGCATATATATATATATATATATATATATATATATATATATATATATATATATATATATATATATATACATACATCACATAAATATACGTATATAAATATATTTTCACACAGAACTACTGTCAATAATACATACTAAGACTTTAAAACCAAGGCTGTGTTCTGTTTCAAATACTGACCAATTATTACTAAATGTAATTCAATCTTTTCTTCACAGGGATTCATCTATAAAGGATAGTAAAAAAAAAAATAATGATCACATGACCTACAAACTCCCTTACTTGTTATATCTTCCTGCAACATTTTAGATATTTCCGTCAGTACATGAGAGAGAGAGAGAGAGAGAGAGAGAGAGAGAGAGAGAGAGAGAGAGATGAGAGAGAGAGAGAAGATGCCTACCTGATCCGTTCAGATAAAAAAATATACATAATGTTTCCACACAAAATTGTAACAACAACCAAATTCAAGTACAAATTGAAGTTACAAATAGAACAAGCAGTAAAAATTACTTGCTAATAAATATTTCCTTCATGGTATCGAGTCTGACATTCAAAAATCAAATTCTCAACTACTCAATCCCCCCCCCCTCCGGTAGCACTATGCAAAGTTCGTACAATGCATATATATATATATATATATATATATATATATATATATATATATATATATATAGATTTATACATATATATATACATATATATATATATATATCAGTTATAAAATTACATAATTAACTTCTATAACATTAAATATAACAAAATAAATGCAAAAAATACTATGTCAGTTATAAAATTACAAAAATAAACTTCTATAACGTTAAATATCAAGGAGGATGATTCAGATTTTCAGTATTAATGAAATCATTGTACACAACTACGTTAAAAGAACCACAAACGTGTATAAGCTAGATAGCGTGCACGTATAAGTTCATGCACAAACGCCAAAAATAACTTTATACGCTCTTAAATACTAAGAAATGAAATTTTGACAAAACCACAGATGAATCAGAGTTAGGTTCTTAAAATTCAAGTATTATTTATTCGTATATACTTTATTTCTTATAAAGGAGAATTACTGTAGGATCTTCATGCACAGACGTTTGCACAAGTACTCTACGTCTGCACGTTCAAGTGCTCTCACGAGAACGAAACGAAAGAATACTTGTGTGTATTGAACTATGCTAGATCTATAAGGAAGTAATTTTTTTACGAAAAATAAAAATTAAGAAAGCCTATTTTTTTAACTAACTATATAGTAGATTCACACCAACCGTGCATTTGATGTCTAGGCCAGTCCCTTACGACGCTCCTGATTGGCAGTTGATAAGCCAGTCACAGGGCTGGAAACTCTCAGCCTCTCTCGAGAGTTCACATGGGTAGGATCTGTGTTCCACCTCTCCTGAGGGACACGTCTTTCAGGAGAGGTGAAACATACATCCTGCCTATGTGAACTCTCGAGAGAGACTGAGAGTTTCCAGCCCTGTGACTGGCTTATCAACAGCCAATCAGGAACGTCGTCAGGGAATGGCCTAGACGTCAAATGCACGGTTGATGTGAATCTACTATAGTACACCGAGGACTTCCACCCACTACTCAACAACTGACATTTAGCTGCGACAGGCCGCACGCAATGAAGCAGTAACATTAGAGAAAAATCCTGGGAATGCGTTTCCGTCACGCGAGTCTGCTGTGAGTTGATCTCACTTTTCGTCAAATCGATAAAGAAGATTGATTGCGAAGTTTGAACATGGAGACAAAATCGAAATTCTTACATTTTATATTCAATTTCCCTATTCGCTTCTCGACCTCATTGTGATCCACGCTTGCTTGTAAAGAACGTTGAATATGTTTTGGATCTGATATAATGAACACTGATTATGTTTTGGATCTGAGTAATGAATGCTGAATATGTTTTGGCTCTGATATAATGAATGCTAAATATGGTTTGGATCTGATATAATGAATGCTGAATATTTTTTCGATTTGATATAATGAAAACTGAATATGTTTAGGATCTGATATAATAAATGCTGAATGTTTTGGATCTGATAATGAACAGTGAATATGTTTTGGATCTGATATACTGAATGTTGGATATGTTTGTGATCTGATATAATGAATTCTGAATATGTTTTCGGTATGATATAATGAAGGCTGAATATGTTTTGGATCTGATATAATAAGCGTTGAATGTTTTGGATCTGATACAATGAATGCTAAAATGTTTATGATCTGACATAATGAATTCTGAATATGTTTTCGACATGATATAATGAACACTGAGTATGTTGTGGATCTGATATAATGAGTGATGTACATGTTTTGGATCTGATAAATTGAATGCTGAATATGTTTAGGATATGATATAATGAATGATGTACATGTTTTGGATCTGATATAATGAATGCTGAATAGGTGTTGGATCTGATATAATGAAAGCTGAATATGTTTTAAATCTGATACAATGAATACTGATTATATTTTCAATCTGATATAATGAATGGTGGATGTTTAGGATCTGATATAATGAATACTGAAAGTTTTGGATCTGATAATGAACACTTAATATGTTTTGAATCTGATATAATGAATGCTGAATATGTTTTGGATCCGACATAATGAATGCTGAATGTTTTGGATCCGATAAAATGAATGCATGAATATATTTAGGATGTGATATCACGAATGCTGAATATGTTTAAGTTATGAAATAATGAACGCTGGATATGTTTAGGATCTGAACAATGAGCGCTGAAAAGAAAGTGTCACCACATCCTTTGTATATAAATGAAATCTTGGGAATCGCCACCTTTTAAATAAAGACCTACCCCTACTTAGTGAAGCGTCGACCAGCTTATATTTCTCAAGACTCTACCACCTTTCCGATGCTGAAGATTTCATCAGTCTGTAAACATCACCATACATATGTAAAGTTAACGTGCAAAAGTCCACAATATAACAATCGACACAATCCTATTACTCTTACCTTAATTTAAGGAACAGATGACTCACACAAATACTTGGTACGAAATTTCAGACAGTTCTGAATAATTCTGTAAAATAATGCGCCACAAATATAGAGAAATTACGAAAAATTAATCAACAAAGCCAATAGGTCTATTTAAATCTACATATTGGAATCCATCTAAAACCTACACAAATACCACAGAACTGAATCTTATCCCACGAAAACAAAACATTATTTCTAGACACCTTTCGAAATGAAGATACAGAAATAGATAAAGAAAATGGCACAATAAATTCTGACAACACTAATTAAAAGAAAACATTTGTAAAATAAGTAACAATTCAAAACAACTAGGAAACCCAATAAAAAGGAATTTTCATCCCATCTCTTAAATCGTAAACGGACAACAACATAAATCAACTTTCTCTGCCAAATTTACAACAATATATAACCTATTTCCAAACGACATAACTCCCACAATAAAATCACACGAATTTTAATCACTGACACGAAAAACCCACGAAAAATCCACGTTATTGAATGATTTGTTCTTGATGGTCTTACCCACTGTTGTCATTTCGACAAAAGAATAACAATTCGCGGTCAAGTCGCCGTCAGAAGCTGTGTATTTCAAAATCCCGTTTCACTCTTCACTTACTTTCTGGAAAAAACAAAATGAAAGGAATGCGATCAGTTGGGTTAAAAATGCAGTTACCTGTGAAACAGTGGGATTTCCCAAAAGTGCTATGTTGAAAGGTCACTCCGCATTTCACTCTCAAAAGGCAGAACAAAACAGTTTCTTTTAATGTTATTTCAAGCTTATTACTCAAAATCTGTTCGTCGAAGTAATGCATTAAATTCTAAATGTTACTATCTATCTATTTGTGTGTGTATATATACATAATATGTATAATATATATATATATATATATATATATATATATCTATATATATATATATATATATATATATACATATATATATATATATATATATATATATATATATATATATATTTATGTATATATATGTATATATATGTATATATATATACGTATATATATATATATATATATATATATATATATATATATATATATATGTATAATATATATATATATATATATATATATATATATATATATATTATATATATATATATATATATATATATATATATATATATATATATATATATATATAAATATTGCATCTACATGTATAAAAACAAATGTACTCAAACATTTATAGAGTAATAATTTATTCAAACATTACCCAGTTACATTACTCCATATTATAGTAGGAAATAAAGTCCTCTCATGATGTTATATTCTAAAATAAAACTAACTCCCCCGAAATCTCATGATGTTATACCTAAAATAAAATTAACTCCTGCGAAAATTGGAATATTCGTCCCTTGAACGCAGGAGAGACATTTCTTTCCATCGGTTTCAAGTAAGCTCGTGAAAGTGATATCTGGAATAAGTAACATTTATCAAATGAAAAAATAAATGGTTAGGCATAATTACAAAAGGCCCATAAACGCATATCATCAAAATACTTAGAACGTTCTTCTTGCTAATGAGAATATTTTCCTCTCTGTGCACGTGAAGCAAATGAATGCCTATTCAGTTATCGGTCGTATACATATATTCAGTTCTAAGAACATTGCAGGGTTCTTTGACTTATTCTTTCCATCCATTTCATTCGCGTTCAAAAGATCTTTGGTGCACTTACTCCAAATATCTGCAGTCCATCTAAGACCAGTATTCAGCAAGCAAAACCTTGCAAGCATATTCAGTATTCATCCTTTGCGATAAACTTTATAAATAGAGTTTATTGCGTGCCATCAAAGGCTTTCTTGAGACATTTTTACATTTTATCAAAAGCTTTTGTGTAACATTTCTAATACCATCCATTCACACCTTTATCGTGTCTGTACAGCCCACACATCCTACATATCCCACGCTGCCAGCGAATATTCCAAAGCGAATACTGTTCTTCTAGTAGCCTATACTTACTTAGTCTCGTCCCAGTTCATGTTGTGATTTTCTCATGATATTATTTGAATACTTTTAGTTCTCATAATTTCCTCGTTTTTTTTTTTTTTTTTTTTTTTTTTTTCCCATAGCATGGAACCAGTGGTTATTCAGCAACGGGACCAACGGTTTTACGTGACTTCCGAACCACGTCGAGAGTGAACTTCTATCACCAGAAATACACATCTCTAACTCCTCAGTGAAATGCCCGAGAATCAAACTCGCGGCCACCGAGGTGGCAGGCAAGACCATACCGATCACGCCACTGAAGCGCTATTTTTTTCTCATGTTATCATTTAAATATTTTTCTTGTTACATATTACATAAACATTTAAAACTTTCACTCTTCAATGAATCTTTCCTCACAGAAACATTTGATAGAAAGTCCTGGATATAAAGTGGCCCACTTATTACTAAATCTTTTCTCACAGAAACGTTTGATGAAAAGTCCTGGATTTAAAACTTTCACTCATTAATGAATCTTTTCTCTCAAAAACATTTGATGAAAAGTCCTAGATTCAGCCATAAAATAACGCTGCAAGAATCGACGAAATAATTTAATCTACGGATTAAGACCCTTCTATGTGATACTTCCGAAAAGAAATCGTTATCTAGATATCCCACAGAGACACTTGGATGTAAAACGAAATTTAGTGGAATGCATGGAGTAAGTACAGTGTAGAAGCTTTTGCTCTTTGTAGAACTAGAATTCAGTAATTTTTATTGATAAAAAAAATTGGGAGTAGATAGTGCTAACTATATTAACTTAAGTGCTAGCAAGTTTCGTTTGTTTGTATGGTGTTTTAACGTTGCATGGAACCAGTGGTTATTCAGCAATGGGATCAAAGGCTTTACGATTTCCGAACCACGTCGAGAGTGAGCTTCTATCACCAGAAATAACATTTCTAACATCTCAATGGAATGCCCGAGAACCGAACTCGCGGCCACCGAGGTGGAAGGTCAAGACAACACCGAACTAGCAGGTCACCGATGTAATTACGTAGATAACCAGATTTTTATAATAATGAAATAGACACAAAACGATATGCGTACATACAGACATGAAAACTTTCAATAAGTTGACGCATGCTAAGCAAAATGTATGAAAACAAAGAAATGAAAATTTAGAAAATAAAAAGGTTCAAAATATTTTAAAATAAGGATATCAAACGTACACACGGACATTTACTGTTCAAAAAACTCATTTCCACAGTACAGTTTATCTGCCTTAATCGTAAGAAATATGAATTTAAAAAGTATGTCATGAAAAAAAATCAGTATGACACTTTTAAACACTGTCAGAAAACTAGTTAAGCAAAAACTCTCTCTCTCTCTCTCTCTCTCTCTCTCTCTCCTCTCTCTCTCTCTCTCTCTCTCAAGTCAACAAATCAATAAACCCCACAAGAATCCAGAAAGCGAACGGTATTCACAGAAAAAGTATTTTTACACTTTTTTTTTTTTTTTTATATTCACGCATGGCAAAGTACTAAGCCTCAGGAAAACTGAATGCCGGGTAAGACGAAAAGAAAATAAGCTATTTAGGTATACAAAGGGCTCCAGGCAGCATGAAAACCCCCGTTTTCCGCTAAACGGGAGACGCGAATCCGTGTATATCCGGATTTTGGGACGGAAGGTCAGATAAGTGAAAAAGACAGATTTTCAAGTAATAAACAGAGATGTTTATTTATTGTAGAAAGCTAAGTTCCATCATATAAATTCCCTGATAAAGGTTGTTTTCACTGATAAACAATAAAAACATTCACTGGCATATTTATCCCTTAACACCCTAACACGATATATATACGTGTATATATATAATTATATATATATATATTATATATATATATATATATATATATATATATATATATATATATATATATATATATATATATATATAAAATCCTGTTTTTCTCATACGCTTGGTGCAAGGAACTGAAATATGGACTTTGCAAGTGCAAGCCAAACATTGTACCGCTGACCCATGAAACCATACACACACAAATATATATACGTATGTATGTATAAGTGAATGCGTTTGCAAAGTTAGACTTCACATCTAACCTTTCGCCATCGAACTATAATCTGTTGCAAAACATGACCTGCGGTACACTTTCTCTCATTCCTAGATGGCAAAAAACGTTTTTGCTTTATGATTAGAGTTCGTAAAGAGAGCACACTCCAGAACATTGAAGGAAAACTAACCTGGTTCACAGAAAAACGTCCAGAGTAAATGAGAATAGAATAACGGTAATATCTCATTACTATTTCTGTCATTTCATGACTTATATAAAGAAATAAAACTAGTTTAACTTTCCTTCTGATGAAAACCACTCTTCTCAGGCACAGCAAAATGAAATAACATTTCTTTTA
>NC_061091.1:23107619-23110119 GCF_015104395.2 Macrobrachium nipponense
AATAATGTTCTTAAATTAGATGTATAAAATTAATGAATAAGATTAAATAAAATAACTCCCTAAATTTATTTTTTCCGATTTATTTTGGTATGATATGTAAGAAAAAATGTTTTCTCTTTCCTTCTCCTCAAAAATATTTTTCTAAATAGATAAATTTACATAAATACGCTTTAAGCTCACCCAACCCACTTTCTGTTTCACAGTAAACATTTCCAGATTAGCTTGCTAGCCTTCAGGTCCTTCATTAAGCAATTAAATAGTATGACTTTTAAGGATTGTCAACTTTTACGTTATCAATCAATTTTTCAGAGAGAGAGAGAGAGAGAGAGAGAGAGAGGATGAGAGAGAGAGAGAGAGAATGTCTGCGTGTCTTTGCGAGTCTGCGGACACGAATCCTGACGATTGAAAACAACAATTAAATAAGCAGATAGATTAAATAGTACACATTCCTCCAAATACAACAAAGCTCATTGTTCGTTGGACACACTTGAATATCAGCAAAACCCCGATCTAATTAAAATGGTATTCCTCGAAATACGTATATAATGACTTCAATTTGTCATGCTACCACCATGTTTCGATACGCACAATAATGATAACAAAAAAATTACTTATAAAAATTATCAAAAGCATGAAGAATGAATAAATGACTAAACAAGGTATGGGCAGAAATGTATACGAATATTTACACAGAAATAGAATTGTATTACTCAGCGTAAAGCAAGTTAATAACCGTAGTTGAATCTGAAGCCAAAATGATGACAATGTGAAATAGAAGGTCAATGAAATGACCATTTTACCATCAGCAATAAATAAATTACACCTACTTACGACGATAGTCGGCCAAACATTGTAAGCTTATGAATATTATTGATTAGAGTTCGCGACTACAAGTAAAATAAAACGTAAATAATTTGAGAAACAGATGTTTTATATACAATTCTGCATGCAAAGCACTATTCATTTCCTCTATCATAACTGTACAGCAAATCTAAAAAGAAAAAACAATATATACGACATATCTACAAATTAGAACAAAGAGAACAAAAGAAAGCAAAGACAATTAAACCTTAGAAGTAAAAACGAATTTTAACAATATGAACACAAGCAAAACCAGAACACACCAGCAATAAGAAAAAAACGACTTTAGAGAATGTCTATTTCCCCCAACAAACCACAGGAAAAAAAAAAGTTACTTAGCCTCACAGAAATGGAATTCTTTCTAGACACTGATCACCCCAGGACCTACCCGCCCGCCACCCCCTCCCCCGCTGAACACCATGGAATCACACAATCGCAGGTTCTTGGAATTTCCTTCAGTTCATAAATGCGTTCCGACGGGATTCGATTCCTATGCAAAGGGAGGTCGTAACTCGGGCGGCGTTGTTCCTCGAATTCCTTCGACTGCCAATATTACCAGAGCACAATAAGGAATACAGTTACATGGGAATATGCGCGCCCGAGGACACATATACACATATGTAGGTATATACGTACATACATATATGCATGTAAAGTATATATATATATATATATATATATATATTATATATATATATATATAATATATATATATATATATATATATATGCATGCATTAAGCTACAAATGTCCTTTAATATCCATTTCGCTCTACTCGGAATTAATACATTTTCATATATGTTAACCGAAGGGGAATATTTTAGTTGTTAATAATTTCGTCCTCTCGTGGTTTCGAACCAGCGCACAGAGGAGAAATCAGGACTTCAGTGACGTTATCGAATCGACCAACAGAATTTAGGCTAAAGGCGTATCACTGGAGCATATAAGGTCATTCAGCGCTGAAATGGATATTGCGAGTAGAAAGGTTTGAAAGGTGTAACAGGAGGAAAACCTCGACGTTACGCTATGAAATAATTGATAGGAAGGAGTGGAAGGAAATATACAAGAAGGAATATGAACGGAGATACAGCAAAAGGAATGAAAGGGGGTTGCAGCTACGTGCCGATGGGACGATGCAGAGAACCTTCAGTATTGCCTACAGTGCACTCCAAGGGATATACTGACGGCACTAACCCCTACGGTGATATGCTATATATGAGTGCATTATCTATGCTACTACCTATCTGTCAACACATACACACACACATAAATATATATATTATATATATATATATATATATATATATATATATATATATATATATATATATATATATATATATATATATATATATATATATATATAGGATATGCAGGAACTTCCATATACATTCATAACTTCAGGAAAGCCGAAGACACATGAAGAGTTAAAAGGGTTTATTCGTAAAGAAACGTTTCGCACAAGGAACTTTGTGCATCATCAGTCTGTTAAAAATAAAAGTACATTTTAAATTAATAAAAGCAAAATACAAATAAAAATTATTAAAAAACAATCTAAAATTTTAAATTTAAAAATTATAATTTAAAAATTAGCATAATTCAAAGTTAAAAGTGAAATAAGAACATTAAAACACGACTA
>NC_061091.1:23115119-23117619 GCF_015104395.2 Macrobrachium nipponense
ATATATATATATATATATATATATATATATATATATATATATATATATATATATATATATATATATATATATATATATATATATATCGAGCTACAATGTCCTTTAATATCTAATTCGCTCTACCTCTTCAATTAATGATATTTGTTTTTTTTTCATATATGCTTAACCGAAGGGGAATTTTTTCTCGATAATAGATTTGCCTGGACCAGGGAGGGCGCCCTGGATCCAGGCAAATCTATTATCGAGAAAAAATTCCCCTTCGTTTTAAGCATATATGAAAATATATTAATTCCGAGGTAGAGCGAATTAGATATTAAAGGACATTGTAGCTCGATATATGTATATGAATCACGGAAATGTGATATGACTTATATAATATATATATATATATATATATATATATATATATATATATATATATATATATATATATATATATACTATATATAATATATATATATATATATATATATATATATATATATATTTATATATACATAATACATATAGTTTTACATATTATATATACATCATATATATTATAAATATACTATACATATAGTTTTATATATATATATATATATATATATATATATATATATATTATAACTATATAATACATATAATTTTACATATTATATATACATCATATATATTATAAAATATACATAATACATATAGTTATATTATATATATATATATATTATATATATATATATATACATAATACATATAGTTTTACATATTATATATACATCATATATATTATAAATATACATAATACATATGGGGGTTATATATATTAATAGATATATATATATATATATATATATTATATATATATATATATATATATATATATATATATATATATATATCTCGCCGAACGTATTAGTTCATATTAAACAGCACACTTCCTGATCATATACGTCAATATCATGACGTGCATCAGACTGAAAAATTACTTCCCTTTTTTAATGACATTTTAATCGCCAATTCAGTTACACACAGATACACAAAATGACATTTTACAATCACAAAAACCTGAGAAAGTATCTTCTTTAAACGATTATCTATTCTCGTCATATAACTGGGTCTCAGGAGATATATATATAGCTGTGTATGAGCAAGTCAGCCACGCCTCGGCCTTGCACGAAATGTCAGTAGAAATGACACGCAGGGTTCATCTTGCAGAAACGGATAGAGCAATTTGAGTATTTAACGCACATGGACGAAGTGAAGAATAAAACCTAAGCAGATAACCATAGCATGCAAATGTCATCAGAACAAAACGCTCTTAAAAATCTATTATTTCTGTAAAGTTGACAAGCACATTAGAGATCTTATTTATTGTATATAAAATAGTTATCGTTGAAGGAGCTACAAAACATAATAAAAACAATCTTCACTTATAGGTACCTTAAAAATAAACAAACTTGAAATACATTGATCAACGAAAATATATCGCTAAGAGGGAAAAGGGTAAAAACCTGACAGGAAGACATCTATTAATGCCTTTAGAAGTAGGAGTAAGATAGAATTATCAATATAAATCCTAAGAAATACATTGAGAAAAAAAAACAAAGGAAAAACATAAAGAGCAAGAATTATATTTGTCTTAAATCCTAACACACTTTACCCTAAACATACATAAGAAATAATAAGCTAATTTTTCAAAACATTAAACAAATAATTTCCTATGAAGCATAAATATCAGATAAAAAATAATACAATGATTAAAAACTATGAAGCATAAATATCAGATAAAAAATAATACAATGATTAAAAACTAAAAAAAAAAAATCTAATTCTCATCGTCCACCCAACTCTCTCCTCGTCATTTCAAGCCACAATTCTCTCTCATTCTTTTTTTTTTACTCTCTCCTAATTCTTCAGGCACTATCCTCTTTCTTATGGCTCATAAATTCCAGTGACCCAGTCATTGATCTGCCAGCGTTGGGCTGCACACATACACACATCAGCTGGTGTACTCCACGTTCAAGGGAACAAACCAACAAACGCACAGACACTTCTGTTCACGCGCTGTGCTTTTGCTCCTGAGCCAGCTGATCCGCAAGCACTGAAGAACAACATCCGAACGCAATCAATTCAAATTTCACGAGTGGAAAGTATTTTCAGTTTCTTTTTTTATACAGGTTATTTTTTAAGAGCCAGTGGGATAAAAAATAATACACACTGGACGGTATACAAGTAGACAACACCAATAAAAAATAAATAACAAAAAGGTGTTAAAAACTCTTGCATCAAATCTTCAAGCATGACTCATCAACACTTCTCCATGATACAGCAACAAACAGGCACAAATATGTCAAGAAAATCATTAACATGCATGTTATGTTAAAAACCAAACTTACACCACAAACACAACACTTCGAGGGCCCACAAACAAGATAAAATCCCAGAACAAAAACAATCACACACAAACACCGAGGCGAAGCTGACACCCCCCCCCCCCCAAAGAGGAAAACGGGAGAAGAGG
>NC_061091.1:23135119-23137619 GCF_015104395.2 Macrobrachium nipponense
ATTCATGACCTAGGGTGTCTTTTATACGGCCCAGGCAGCAGAGAACTGAGGTGACAAAGAAGAGACATCATGAAACTGTCGAACGCCCCCCCCCCCCCCCCCACTCTCTCTCTCTATCTCTCTCTCTCTCTTCTCTATCTCTCTCACTATGGTCTTAAAGTGGAACTACCAACAAGAAAACGAGTTGAATCTCTCTCTCTCTCTCTCTCTCTCTCTCTCTCTTCTCTCTCTTCTTCTTCTTCTTCTTCTTCTTCTTCTTCTTCTTCTTCTTCTTCTTCTTCACCATGACATCAAGTCCGTAACATTAATATCCAAAAATTATTGTATCAAAAGTTCCAAAACGAAAAAAGAAATTGAATAAAAATTGCAAATTACAATAGAGTTAAATATTCATCTACAGTTTAGACCAGCTATCAACCAACTGAATGCGATTTATTTTCCTTTAAATATAAATGAAAAACCTCTCCCAAGTTACTCCAAAAATCTTGGCAAAAATGACAAATCTTATACGGTATATGGAATGATTGCCTTCTAGATTGAAAGATCAGAATGACTGCAACAGACAGAGTCCCAGCAAATGATACAGACTTTCAATACAGTTAAGATTTCTGCAAACAAAACTCAATTCGAAAAGTTGTATAGACACGTAAACAAAACGCTAGCCGAATACAATTACCAAGTGGCTATCAATTGCAAGAATTTCAAACAAAATTAAAATAATGCATGAAAAAACTCTGCTTATGGCTTCAAACTTCGGATAACAACAAAAAGAATTCAAAACTTAAAAGCCTTGAAACTTGCAGAACAGATGATCTAATGATATCTCATTTCAATTCTTACCTTCCTTAGTTGTTCCAACATAACTTTTTAAAAGGTGAATTTTACCTCCAAATGACGCAAAAGGCCTTGTGATCCCGAACGGTGACGCTTACCTGTTAGAGAGAAGAACACAAATTTAATTGATTATATATTATGACGTACACACACTTGCTATTATCACTAGTATTTTTGTTACATTACTTACTATTATTACTGTCATAATTCACTCCTTGTGTACGTAATAGAAGTTACATTAATCTTCAGATTAACGGTTGATACTTATAATAAATTTTGTAGCAGTTATTGCTTTGCTGCTACTACTATAAGCTCTAATATAATCGACTGAAAAAATGGACCTTTTTTTTTCTATCAGTCCTCCAATTCGACTGAGTGGTATCTATAGTGCGGGGTTCCGGGTTGCATCCTGCCTCCTTTGGAGTCCATAACTTTTCTTACTATGTGGGCTGTTTCTAGGAGCACACTCTTATGCATGTGGCCTGGAGCTACTTCAGCCTCCAGTTTTTCCAGATTCCTTTCCAGGGATCTTCAGATCGTGCCTAGTGTACCTATTATTATTATTATTATTATTATTATTATTATTTATTATTATTGGAACAATACCAAAGATGAGAAATCAGAATTATTATTATTATCATTATCATGGAAACATATCAAAGAGAATAAGCCACAATCCTTTGAAAATAGGCAATTATTGCTGCCTGAGCCGCATTAATTCTATAGATTCCTCTCTTTTTTCCAATTATGGCTTTCTCATTCTTGCTTAAACTGGTGATCAACGCACCGAAGGTCGGCATGTCTAAAGTAGGCAATTATGAAAGTTTATTTTATTATCTGAAGTGTATGGGGCTTTAGTTAAACTTTGAGGGCATAATCCGTCAAGTTTCTCAAGTGAAATATCAATGAATTGTGAATTTCGGAAATTATTTGTTACGGACCGTGCCGGCGTGGTCCGTAACAAGGAATTTTCAGAATTCAAAATTAAAATTTGACATTACACATGAGAACCTCTACGGGTTATACACTGAAAGTTGAACTAACGCCCCAGGCACTTTAGATAATAAAATTGACTCTCATAATTACTTATTTTAGACATGTCAACCTTCGGTGCGTTGCTTACCAGTTTCAGCATAATTGAAAAAAACAGCGAAGAACCTCTATAAAATTAATGCAGCTGAGGCAGCAATTACCTTTCGAACATGTTCAAAAGAGGTTTTACTTCCAGCATGTTATTATTATTATTTTTTTTTTGGCTCTATCACAGTCCTCTAATTCGACTGGGTGGTATTTATAGTGTGGGGATCCGGGTTGCATCGTGTATCCTTAGGAGTCCATCACTTTTCTTACTATGTGCGCCGTTTTTAGGATCACACTCTTCTGCATGAGTCCTGGAGCTACTTCAGCCTCTAGTTTTTCCAGATTCCTTTTCAGGGATCTTGGGATCGTGCCTAGTGTTCCTATGATTATGGGGACATTTCCACTGACATATCCCATATCCTTCTTATTTCTATTTTCAGATCTTGATACTTATCCATTTTTTCCCTCTCTTTCTCTTCAACTCTGGTGTCCCATGGTATTGCGACATCAATGAGTGATACTTTCTTCTTGACTTTGTCAATCAACGTCACGTCTGGTCTATTTGCACGTATCTCCCTACCCTCTG
>NC_061091.1:23142619-23147619 GCF_015104395.2 Macrobrachium nipponense
CTACGCCCACATTGCATATGTTCACTAATCAACTTATTCCAACCGACGTATTTCTACCAACGCCAATATTAGAGACTTATTTAAATGAATTTTAGTTTTCTGTAAGAGGAAACTATTGAGATGGCTTGGTCTGTCCGTCCGCCCTTTTTCTGTCCGCCCTCAGATCCTAAAAACTACTGAGGCTACAGGGCTGCAAATTGGTATACTGATTATCCATCTTCCAATCATCAAACATACCAAATTGCACCCCTCTAGCCTCTCTAGTGTTTATTTTATTTACAATTAAAGACAGACTTGATCGTGCGTCTGGCTACTCTATAGGACAGTCCACCACCGGGCCGTGGCTGAAATTTTGACGGACCGCAGCTCATACAGCATTATAAGCTGTACAGAAAACTCAATTGCACCAAAGAAACTCGACGCAATTTTTACTTTTTGAATAGGTCAATATTTAGCATCTGGTCACCGCTTTCCTCCAAAATGGCCACATTAGTGAAGTGGAACTTGAGAACCGTCAAAAGACAATATTATTATATCCATAAATGTCCAAATTTTATAGCATTAAATGATTTAAGGTAATTGTGTAACCCAAACTCTTACCACATTCGTAATTGAGAATTCTTAGACGCTAGAATATTGTATTATTCCTTCAGCACTAAAACTAACTCGGAAGCTCTGATCTATTTTCAAAATCAATAGGTTTCAAGAATTTTATCCTAGAATTACAGTTTGGATATTAGAACAATAACACATTTTAACGTTACAAACGTGAGCTACTTAAAATGTGAGTCAATTTAACATTCGTGGCCACTTAACAATGGTTACTTCAATATATCACGGTTTACCCCGAATCTCTTCGCTCATTTTCATGTTCAGAGTTACCTCAGCTTCCAACGTGTACTTATAAGTGTCAGGATTCATCTACAGTTTCAAACTTTCGCTTTTAAATGCCCTGGCATTTTCATGTCCTAGTTAGTATTCGTCTTTAAAATTCTACGCTCAGTTTGAGTGCAAGAGTTAACCTCCACTTTTCATCATTGCATTTCCTTCTCCAAGGGCTTACCTCCAATTTCAAACGCGCATTTTTATGTGCCAGAATATGTCTATAACATACAACATTAATGTGTCAGTGATTACATCCAATTTTCAGCGTGCATTTAAATGTGACAAGATTTTCCTACAAATTCCAACCCGTCCATTTGCATTTCCTACCCTCATTTTTTTCATATTGTAGTTTTACTGACAAATTCCAACGTTCATGTCCATCTCCACTGTTTAGGAAGGAAGAAAGGAATATAGAATTTAGCCCAAAAGCAAAGCGCTGGGACCTATGAGGTCATTCAGCGCTTGAACAGAAAATTGAGAGTAAAAAGATTTCAAAGGTGTAATAGGAGGAAAACATCGCAGTTGTACCATGAAGCAATGGTTAGGAGAGGGCGGAAAGTAAGTTGGAAGAAAGGGAATATGAACGGAGGTACGCTAAAAAGAATGAACAGGGGCTCAGTTAGGAGCCGAGGGCACTAACCTCCTACGAGAATCTCCACTCTTTATCCCCGCTTCCAAAATGCACTTCAAGCTAAAAGAGAACAAGTTAACCAATGTTGCCACAAATATAGGAGTAACATGGAATTTAGTTTCTATTTTTTTTCCCCGCCACATACGACTGAAACTGCAACAAACAAATGCGTAAAAAATAAACAATTTATTAAAAAGCTGTCATAAATATGACATTTCTAGTAACAAAAAGATTAATAAAGAAGATTCTGCACTAAATTTATTCCAAAATTAGATGAGAAACTCCTATAACGTGTGGTTAAACTTAATTGTAGAAAAATTTCAATTTCGAACAAGGGTGCATGAAGCTACGCGGATAGCCAATATGAAAAGAGAGAGAGAGAGAGGAGAGAGAGAGAGAGAGAGAGAGAGAGAGAGAGAGAGAGAATTTTCAGTAACAGCTACAAAATGTGACGAAGTATGGATATAAAATTAAGCAGTCAACATACAAGCATAAAAAAACAATTCAACATACAAGCATAAAAAAAATTCTCCAATTTATTCTGGGTACAGGGAAAAGCGAAATGAAACACAAGATACGACGAGAGACGATTTACACGGAAATGAGTCTCCTAAAGGGAATTGCGTAAACTGCAGGTTGCGGCAAAGTGAAATAAAACCCTTATGGGGAGGATAATACACGAGGGAAAGTTTTCTCCCAACAAATTACCTGCATGAAAGGGGAGGAAATTCTTACAACATTTATAAAATCGCATCAGTGTTAGGTGGTTTTTAACAATTATTATTTGCAGCAGATACAAAGAATATATTATATATATATATATATATATATTTATATATATATATATATATATATAATATATATATATTTATTTATGATACACACACATTATATAAGTCTATCACATTACCGTGATTCATATACATATATCGAACTACAAATGTCCTTTAATATCTAATTCGCTCTACCTCGGAATTAATATATTTTCATATATGCTTAACGAGGGGGAATTTATTAAGCGATAATAGAATTGGCGATCGACAGACGCGAACCAGCGACCTCCCAATTCCAGGACTGGGCAGTGAAGACCTTAATTCCAGACGGTAGAGCGAATTAGATATTAAAGGACATTTGTAGTTCGATATACACATTATATAGTATATATATATATATATATATATATATATATATATATATTATATATATATATATATATACACACACACACACACTGGCGTTTGTGTGGTCCACTTAATGTCCAAGCAAAAACATGCATATGAACACACAAACACACACACATATAATACACATACACGCACACATACAAACACACGCACACACGCTAGCGTTTATGTGGTTAACTTAATGTCCAAGCAAAAATATGCATATGAACACACAAACACACACACATATAATACACACACACACACTGGCGTTTGTGTGGTTAACTTAATGTCAAAGCATATATACTTTTCTGGCAGGTTAACTGTAAATCTTTGTGAAGTAGAAAACATTTTAAAAGTACTCAGACAATTCCCATATATGAATGACATAAGTACACTGAAATTAGAACAATAATTGTAGACGCAAACGAATGCAGCACATAAAATATATGCACTTGTGTGCGGTTATGAGAGAGAGAGAGAGAGAGAGGGGGGGGTTTCTGAATAAATCAATTAAACGGAATTGTGCAGATTTCTCAAAGAACGACAGTTTGTACCACTGCAACTTTTCGATAAGTGGAATTTGTACCACTGCAACTTTTCGATAAGTGGAATTTGTACCACTGCAACTTTTCGATAAGTGGACTTTGTACCATTGCAACTTTTCGATAAGTGAGAAAATCAATACATAACTTGTACTTTCCCCTCAAAGATGCAGGCACATTAAAAAAAAGGGTATAAAAAACAATTTTATCACATTTTATCAGATGTAACCGAAGATATGGCTTTACTCGAATTTATCTAGACACACTGATGAACAATACTGTGCTGACCCGAACAATTACCCCAGAATCCTGACGAGCCAAAAAGTAGTCATTAACCCTGATATTCTGAGGTGTGAACATCAACGGGGACTTTGAGTGGTTGTTAGGTTATTAGTATTTCTATGGCAATGCAATCGGTTGATGCATTCAAGATAATGCACTCAAATCAATACGATTTCATAAATCAAGGATAATAAAGCCATTAGTTATAAAATTTCAAGACGATAACGGAAAACGTATTAAAATTTGCAGAAAAAAAGGAAAATGATTCAACTCTAAAAGTGCAAAATCACGAAGATAAATTACAATGTCAGTTAAAATAAACAAGATCAACACTCACTGTTACAACATTACCGATAAAAACAATAAAGGAAAGACGTCAATCATTTCCAAAAATCCCCCAGCTGACACATTTTCATTTCTTACCTGGAGCAGCGGGAGCT
Source organism: Macrobrachium nipponense (assembly GCF_015104395.2). Classification (NCBI taxonomy): domain Eukaryota; kingdom Metazoa; phylum Arthropoda; class Malacostraca; order Decapoda; family Palaemonidae; genus Macrobrachium; species Macrobrachium nipponense. The sequence continues at coordinate 23,146,566 of NC_061091.1, forward strand.
CACCTTTCTGCATGGCTTCCCACAATCCAGGATTTCACGTGCAAGACGAAATGGAAGGATTCATGGAATTCTTGATGGAAAGAACGCAGTCAAAGATTCACCGACTGACACTTTTCGGGAATGGCTGTCGAATTCAGTCGAGATTAACGGCCTCAATTTTTTTTTTTTTTTTTAAAGAGGAAGACATTTCCTTTCGATTCGTGGGGCATCTACGTATCTTTATAAATACTATCCACATCTGCAACATTTATAAGTTTATTCTTCTAAATGCTATCTAGAAATCTGTGTAAGCTATCAATTTTTAAACATATCTGCTATCTACAGCTCATGGTACTTCTGCGTATTTTTTCTAGACTCTAACTAGAAAAGCTGCTTTTATTACTTTAACCCTTTTAAATTCTATGTAGAGAGCTGTGAAATCTATAGATTTTTGCACATAAATGCTATCTAGAGATCTACGTACTTTTCTAGATACTATCTAGAAATGAACACCTATTATTTCGTTCTTGTTAATGCTATCTTGAGAACCGTGACATATATCAATTTTTCCACACATATAATATCTACAGCTGACACATTTTTAACGCATAATGACACATTTATCACTCTTTCCACACAGACAATATTTACAACTGACACATTTATCACGTATAATTACTGACTCGCAAAAGAAACTCCCAGCAATTTCCCAGAATTTCTTTAACGGGGTATTTCACAACCTGAAACTTTTCATTTTCTCCTTTCCCAAAGTCTAAAAATAGTACGACCTTTTCTACTAAGAATGAGTTTTAAAAGCCCCGTAAGTGAACGCTTGGCATTTTCTCGCTCGTAAAATCCGGAGTATCTTCCCCCCAAAATTCTAAAATTAAGTTTAGAGATTTTTTCGAGACAAAGGACATTCCCAATATAGTCATACATGGCCAGCTGGCAGACACTCATAAATAAATATAAATAAATATATATATATATATATATATATATATATATATATATATATATATGAATACATACACAAATAACTGAATTAATAAATATAAATAAAAAATATATTCAA
>NC_061091.1:23155119-23195119 GCF_015104395.2 Macrobrachium nipponense
TATATATAAACATAAATAATAGTATATATATACACATATATCATACATGATTTCACAAGGACAAAATTCATATCATGCCAAGTGTCATAATCATATAGCTCCCTGTAGACTTCTCTATACTACAATGTTGATGTTGTATTGTCCACTAATCTAAATACCACATACCAGCATATCAAAATTATATAAAAAAAAAAAACGGTCAAGAAGCTACCCATACAACCGAATTCCTCTCACGTACCACGGAAACTTCTCAAAACCGACGCACAAATTACCCCCAAACGTCTGTCTTCTCGATAACGAGGTCGTGAAACCGAAAGAAAATGGGAAGTTCGGCCTCACTAACTTTCACTCGGTTCTGCGAAAGAACGAGTGGTTTTGCACAGGAAGGCGTTTGGAGAAATTCTAAGTTAAAGGCGATCAAAGAAGAGAGAGAGAGAGAGAGAGAGAGAGAGAGAGAGAGAGAGAGAGAGAGAGAGAGAGAGGAAAATCTGCAGCAGAAGCAAAGAGAGAGGTGAAGAGAAAAAAAATTGGGATAGCAAAGATACCATGAAACGCGGAAGAGTTCGCACCAGCAAAATATCTCACAGCGATACTGACACTAGCGCCATCTCTTGACAGAAATACAAACTAAAAATAATAGCAACCCAAAAGGGTAACATCAATAACAGAGGACAGAAGACTCCACAAACTATAATATTACAGGCCTAAAGGCAGGAAGGAAGGAACGGGAAAAATATGGGAGCAAAAGGCTTAAAGGGACGAGGAAAGACAGTAATAATCATTGAAAAAACTCCGATTTCGGAAAAATAACAACCCGAGGATTACCATCAATAACAGCAGGCAGAAGACTTCCCAAAAGATATTATAACTATACCGGCCTAAAGGAAGGAAGGAGGTAAGGGATCAATAACGGACAAAAAGGCTTAAAGGAAGGATGAGATGAGGTCATAAACATAGCAGAAAAAGCCCCAATTCCAGGGGCATGGTAGTATTAACGCCCAACATCACGAGAGGATTAAAGGAAGCATCCAGGGCCCAAGTGGGCGAATCTAGAAATGAAGAGGCGCCAACGTGTCTGGGTTACTGTAGCTTCCCACTGATACGCATGACTGATAGAGCGCCCGGGCCTGGAATGAGAGAGAGAGAGAGAGAGAGAGAGAGAGAGAGAGAGAGAGAGAGAGAGCTGGAATAGCTAAAATGCAAGCATATGCACATCTCGGTGCGTTATGATATTCAAAATATTTATACAGTATACATATTTAAATATGTGTGCGTGTGTTAATTTGAATGTATACACAAACATATATATATATATATATATATATTATATATATATATATATATACCTATATACGATATTTATGGTGATATCTTCATATATCTGTGAATTCCATTTTACCCTACTATTTTTTTTTTTATATTTACTAAATGTATACTATCTAATTTCTCAATTGTTTCCGTCTGACCTTTTCAACAATATAATTCCTCCTTTAGAAGAATGCCTTGGGATAGGCCACAACTCTTTCCTTTCATTAGTCATCCAGGGAATAAGCACATCTTACATTATAACTAACGTGTGCCTAAACAACAACAAAAAAAGTTGGAATTTTGGAAATCCCCCACAAACGTGGTAGAACTATCTATCTCTTACGACACTGAGGCATATATGAAGCCTTGTAGCCCGAGTGCAAAATCTTTGTAATGCGTAAATTTACTCTAAATTGAAAACATTTAAGATTACAGTATCACCAGCAACACTCTGGCTAAGCACACAACAAATAAACAGGTAATTGCAGCCTTCCGCACGAGGTAAAATAGAATAAATATAGATATTAAAGCTACAAATGTCCTTTAATATCTAAATTCACTTTACCTCCCAAATATATCATTTGGGAGGTAAAGTGAATTTAGATATTAAAGGACATTTGTAGCTTGAATTGATATATAAATGGATCACGGTTCGATGTGATCATTATTCATATATGTATATATATATATATATATATATATATATATATATATATATATATAATTTTACATAAATCTAAAGAGAGCAATACGTTTTCTAGCGGCGCGGAAAAAAAGTTTGACAAATATGTTTTAGAGAGGAAAACTCCAGTTTTCCATCAATAAACAGAAACTGAATTCAATGGAATATCAAGGGAAAAAATAAATAAGCAAAATAAACACGCCGATGAAGAAAGATTAAGATAAAGATAATCTTATCCAAATACATCTAAGAATAAAATTTAATAATACTATACATCAGTTAATATCCAAAACTGCACACTGACAATTTTCCAACCATATCCAACCATGCAAAGAAAAAAATTTGTATATCCTCCCGAAAACAGAAACTGCAATTAAGGGAATATAAAAAAATTAATAAAAATCAAACGTTGCAGAAGATGGTGATAATGATATTGATATTGATGATGAGGAAATATTACGATAAAAATGAACTGATAAAAAAATTCAAGAATAGATTTAAAAAAAAAAACTGAATATCACTGAACATTTAAAACTGCAGATTGACCTTTTTTTTTTTTTTCAAACTTTATCAGGCCATACAAAAGCATAAAGAACCAATCCAGCCCAAGACGGATGGATTTAAAAAAAAAAAAAAAAAAAAAAAAAAAAAACGTGACACTTAAACCTGCCGAATGACTGTTTTTTAACGTTATCAGACCATAAACAAACACTGAAGAATCAATCCAATAAACAATCCATTCTCATATCGGCCGAGATCTCCCGAAGGGAGTGGTGTACTCTCCAATGGGCCACTGAGGCGTCACTGGGCGTCACCCACTTATGAGTATTGAGCGGGGGATGGCGTCTTAGCTAAGGAAAGCTCTTCGGTCTCCTATTGGCAAGGGGAACAGATCGCCTCATCGTCGACGAGACTTTGGACGAGACGTGTCGGTGTCAGGCTCGACACCAATCACGCCATATGGGGGTCGATTACCCGTCGTACACTTGGTCTCTGTGTCCGTTTGGGTCAAAACTTGTGACTCAATCTTCGACCTGTTTCCTTCGTCCGACGGACTTGAAATTTCTCATGGTTACTCAATCTATGTGACAATACAACCTTACATGATCAGTAGGTCAGTAGTGACCTCTAGAGACACTACAATGACCTCTACCAGTATCTCAGGATTTGTACGAAAGTCTTGGGATTTTTCATACCTTCTTTGACTCGGTAGAATAAGTTGATAACTCTACGGATTTTTCAAATCTTCTTTGGCTCGACAGGAAATCACGTTAATTTCGTTAGCTACATTCATTAATCGGTTACAATTTCTGTCAATACTAAAAAGTACAACAACAAAAAATTTTTAATTCAAAACATGCTTTTAATAAATTGCACTAAAAAGTTAAAAATTATTTTTCGATAAACCACGATTTTCTTAGAATTAACCATGTCTACAAAAATAAAAGCGTGGGCGTCAAACATGGAGGGAAATGCTACAATAAATAAAAAAAAATTTTTGACTGGTGTCTCATTATTTTTTTTTTTTTATAAATTTTTAAGTGCATTTTAATAAAATCGTGACCATTTTTTTATTTATATTTTTTATTCCTTGTCGATTAACTGCGAGTTTTTAAACTGTATCTCTTCAGTGGTAGATACAGGAGTTTATTTTTTAATAATTCCAGTTTCCTAACTGAAAACGAGCGATTGAATAAAACTTCAATCTTCTGCCGTTTCTTTGATGCTTTATAATATATATATATATATATATATATATATATATATATATATATATAATATATATATAATAACTAATGAAAAGTTTTTTTTTGAAAACTCAAAATCTTTTAATGTAATTCTTCGAGAGAAATTAGGAAGGAAAACAAGCCTATTTTTACGAGCGACAATAATAATCATTATTACCCATAAAATATAATATAAAATTAAGCGTAAAGTAAACTTAGAATTATTCTACGATACTATGAGGTGGACTACGAAAAAAAGAAGAAAAAAAAAGATTCTTGATCAGGGGAATAGGGAATTTTGGACTGGGGGAAAAAAGGAAAAACAGTTACTTACTAATCACCTGATGGGTTACCCACCTACACAGCAATCATTGACGCCATAACCGTCTACTTGCTAAATCAGTGGTGAGTATCTTTATATAATTATAAAGAAGTTCATTAGCAGCAGTTTATAGCAACAACAACAACAACAACAACAACAACAACAACAACAACAATAATAATAATAATAATAATAATAATAATAATAATAATAATAATAATAATAATAATAATAATAATAATAATAATAATAATAACAACAACTCCAGTTACATGACTAAAAATATATTCATAAAAAATATTCGACTCCAATTATGCTACTATGAACATTTAATAATAATAATAATGCAACTAGTCATTAATCAATGCAGAAAGATACCGAATACCATAAGCTGGTAGGGCGTGATGCTAGCAACCTCATTCCCTCATTAAACAAATATTCTGTTCTTGGAATCGGATGGGGCAACACCTCCTGACCATTCCTATTAAAGAATATGATGGGTAACCATTACAGGCTCTAGGGCTCTGGAGAGCCTACTCGGCTGCCATTAATGAAAAGCGAGCAGGCCTTCGAGAGCTCTCTGTGAAGAATGTGATATATTCTAAGGGAGAAAATATTGTGGCTTTCCCTCTTCAGCAATAATGATAATATGTAAGAGTTTTCTACTTTAAAAAATGCTTACAACACAGTCGGATATTAATAAAAAAAAATATATGGTTATAGATGACATTTATTTGAGACGTCTCTATAAAAGAATACACTGATTTATTTGGGATATCTTAGCTTCATAATGTCTAAATATGAATAATGCATCAGTATTCAGGATACTAAACTGTCTCTGCATTCTAAAGCTTGTTTAGACGTATCTATTAAAATGTCTTTATTGACGTTCTAATATGAATGGTTTATTACTTCTACGTAACAATAATATTAGAAACTTCAGTTCCTAGACTTTTAAAAAATAATAAGCCGATAATTAATAAAACCATTTTAAGGAATAGGTCATGACAAGTTTAAAATAAAATATCATTAAATATTTTTAAAGATAAAGTACAAAATCGTCAACAATATAAAATTAGTCAACAATATAAAATTAATTTTATGAAATGTAAAAAGTCAAACACAAATAACACACTGACAGAAATTGAAACGACTTCATGAAATGAACACACAAATAAAACGATTGAATCAAGAATTCACAACTTTCAATAAAATCCAATTCATGAAGGCACAGAAACTCTAACCAATTTCCTAACCAAGTCTCTCGCAATACAGGATTTAGGAGACATAAAAACGTGATCTTGCAACAAAGCCAAAAGGATTACGCCCCGGGCCAATTCGAATCCCCGGAGCCAATCAGAGAACTCGAAGACTTTCGTTTCTAGACGAGAGATTGCTCTTCAACTGAAGCTACAACGAAGTAAAAACATATTGCTCTTACCGCTATATAAAATGTTGCCTTTACAGGTAATATATTAATATGACTTCTAAGAATGAAAGTGTTCTTACAAGTAAAATCAGTATTACTCATATAAGTATCAACAATATCCTCTTACAGATAAAACCAATATTGCTCTTACAGGTATCAAAAATATTGTTCTTACAAGTAAAATAAATACCACTCTTAAGGTACAAACTTTTGCTCTTACAGGTATTAAAAATATAATGTTCTTAATGTACAAAAATATTGCTCTTACAGTGTATGAAAAATATTACTCTTACAGGCATAAAATATTGCTCTTATAAGTATAAAAATATTGCTATCACATGAATAAAAAAATATTTCTCTTTCATGTATAAAACATTACTCTTTCAGGTATAAAATAATATTGCTCTTACAGGTATAAACATTTAAGTGATTGTCTTCCCTCCCTACGCAACAGATAGGTTTTAGATAACAACAACTAAAAATGGTTTCTTTCTTTCTGATTTTTAAAGCACTGAGCTGGTTTTGAAAAACGTACGTCATCGAGATGCTTTATAACAGAAAGCATTATCAAGCAATGAACTGGCTTTGCCACACAGGATGATTTAGTGGCAATACAGCTTTACATCTTATATATCGCTGTTAATATTACAAAAGGGGACATTTATTGCAGAGATAACTCTATAAATTTATTACCAACATAGAGTCTTCACGGAAGAAGGAGCCTGTGCTTGTAAAGCAAAGATCTGCTTTATCATAGGAGGTGGATTTATCAAGAGTAAATGACATGACCAATGCCAAAGAAGATATTTTATAATTTCATCATACTCTTGCTAAAACGCTAAAATAACCTAACAAAATCCTTTATAAAGTGATACAAACATCATACTAAGCGAATGTTACCATCGACCTTATACAAAAGCATTAATTAATCAAGTAGTTCCAAGATACTGATAAGTAAATATATTGCAACATTATATTACTTAGTTGTCAGAATTATATTGCACCACTTATTAAAATATTCATTGACAGCATATGACCTTCCATTTATAGCTATATCATAACGTGAAAACTTAATCATTTAATTTATAGCTATATCATATTTATAGCTATATCATAACGTGAAAACTTAATCATTCAAGAAATGGCTCGAAAGACAAACATAAAAACAAACAATAACTTCAAATGAAGGGCATGAAGAATAACGGACTAAGAAGACTAGACGGATTTCACATGAAAATAAAAATCAAATCACATTCATCAAAACCCATAACTTTGTGGTAAAAACTCGCTCATGTGTCATAAAAGTGGAAGAGTTACATTAACGTGTCCACTTTGGCTTTTTTCTTTTTAGTTATTTTCCGTTATAATGTAATGGTACAAAGTAATAAAAGAAATAAATAAAATAATTGAACCCAATATTTGGCGGACGACCATAAGGACCTATGAAAAGAGACCATAAGGATCTATGAGTAAAAGAGACCCTAAAGAACTGTTTGTAAAAAGACTATAAGCAACATGAGTAAGAGAGCAAATTAAAACTGATCAACATGGGAAGAATAATACCTGGACCTATGACCATAAGGAACTATGAGTAAAAGAGACCACAAGGAACTATGCGTAAAAAAAAAACAGACCTTATACAACTGTGAGTAAAGGAGACCATAAGAAACTATAAGCAAAAGAGACCATAAGCAACTATAAGCAAAAGAGACCATAAGGACTAAAAGCAAAAGAGAGCATACGGAACTATAAGCAAAAGAGAGCATAAGGAACTATAAGCAAAAGAGAGTAAGGAACTATAAGCAAAAGAGACAATATGGACTATAAGCAAAAGAGACCATAAGCAACTGTGATTAAAAGAGAGCATAAGGAACTAGAAGTAAAAGAGCAAATTAAAACTGATGAAAGCGGGAAGAATAATACTTGGTAATAAAAATAGCAAAAAAAAAAAAAGATAAAAACTTGTTAACAAGAACAGAAAAGGTAGAAATAATAAAAAAAAGAAACAAAAAAACACACAAAAAAAAGCAGAAATATATAATAAACGACGAAGAAAATACTGACAGAAAACCAGGAGAAAAGCAAACTTAAATGACATGCGAGGAACGAACAAGGTAAAAATCAACCATTACCGGAGAGAGAGAGGGTGAGAAGAGAGAGAGAGAGAGAGAGAGAGAGAGAGAGAGAGAGAGAGAGGAGAGCAACACGAACGGCGACAAGCACACCATTTCGAGCAATGCATGGGACTGAGAGTGTCAGGACTTGCCAAGAACCGAGATCAGACGGGGGAGTAAATTAAACGGAGAGGGACTGTTTACCACAGCGGTCCTTGTGATAAACTTGGTGCGTTCCTCGGGTTTCCCCATGTTGAGGGCTATTTAGTACATGACTTGGACGGTGTCACACACGTGTGTGTATGTACGTATGTATGTATGTATGTGTATATATATATTCATGTATGTATGTATATAATATATATATATGATATATAAATATATATTATATATATATATATATATTATATATATATATATATATATATAATATAATATATATATAATATACACACACACACACACAAAACACACTCGAAGGACCAAAGGAACTTTATATTAAGGATTATTTATATATATATATATATATATTATATCTATATCTATACATACACACTCGAAGACATACATTATTCTGTGTAATAAAAAAAATTCAAGAACATTTATTTCTTCTCTCTCTCTCTCTCTCTCTCTCTCTCTCTCTCTCATCTCATCTCTCTCTCTCTCTCTCTCTGTACGATAAAATATATCAAATCACTTTAGGAATAACGTACAACCAAAGGGAACTTTATATTAAAGATTAGTATTGGAACTGGAATACAAAATTTAGGACAAGGCCAAGGGGAATTGAAAGTAAAACAAGTTCTGAAATGTGCACAGGAGGAAAAAACCTTGCAGTTGCACTATGTAACACTTGTCAGGAGAAGGTAGAATGTAAGATGGAAGAAGGAGAACATGAATGGAGATACAGATACAGTAAAGGAATGCTAGGGGATACAACAAGGGGCCGAAGGGATGTTGCCAAAAAACCTTAAGTAATGACTACACTAATGGCACTATCCCCCTTATGGGTTCTACATATTATAAGTGATTCTGCCTTCACCAACTGTCGGACTTGAGACTTCTGGGGTAAGAAAAATGGTCCATCTCCCATCTTTCAAACTCAAAAGGTATAGGTTTGAGTACTCATTTAGGTCTGAGGACTAACCTATATATTTCCCCTTTTGGTGTCAGGAAGAGTAAGGGTGGAGGTGAATGCACTGCAAATATAATTACTAAACAAGCACAGCATGCATTTAGAGAGCACTGCTAAAGCAATTCATGTCTCACTCCAGCCAACTTCTATCCAAGAGGATTCCGATGAAATGTAGAGGTAGATGATATTAACGTTCTCGCAATTGTTTACAGTCTCTTCTAGACAATGTCGCCTTGCCCCTAGATTAAACAGAAAAAAAACACACATACACACACTGACTAACTGATAGACAAACTCCCTTCATCCATATTATGATTTTTATTTATTTATTATTTTTTTTTAATGACTGATGACCTCCTTTCATGCAAACCTAACTTCATAAACCCTTCAAATATAGACGTGACACACACACAGACGACCAAAAAGGGAAACAAGACACCCAAGAGGAAATATATAGTCGGCCGGAACCAAGTCAGTTTCGGGACAAAAACACGATAACACCATCCTTTCGGTGTAATGTCAGGTAGACCCTTCAAAGTATTTTACAAAGCAGATAAGGATAAAACACACACACACACACTTATCTGATAGCTGCAAGCAAATAAGCAAACACAGGATGAAATTCGAAAAAGCAAAATGCAAACATAGCCTGACATTTGACAGCAGGAGTATTTGGAAAGGTACGAGTTCACGATGGCTGGACATGACATTGCTATACTCGGCAGCTGTGCGTTCAGATAACGTGTCAATTACTCGTGGTGTGTACTGAGCAACATACATGCATGTTTACATAGCTGTCTCTCTAAGTCCAAGTATATAATTAAACTGTGTAAATTTACATTCATGTATGGTTAAGTAAAGGTCAATAAGCAATTAGGGTTAAAGATTCAGGGGTCCTAAAAATACTTCGTGTGTGTGTGTGTGTTTGTGTATATGTATATATATACACACAAATATACAAATGAAATTTGTCAACAATACAACAGTATTTAAGTTCATCAGATACTGAATTAGTGTAACGCTTTCTTTTCTTTTTTTCTTTTTTTTAGCAACCATCTAACATTTTCAAACACAAACACACACACACACACAAAGATAGCCGTTATGAAGTAATTGAAAACTTATTTATACCAATTAACTAAAGGATTGTTGCAAATGCGATTTACTTGTACAATTGCATATATGTGTATCTAGATAAAAACCAACTTAGGTTCAAAGATTATTCCTAGCTATTACTGTTTATATTATAAATCACAATTTTCACAGAGATGGGAATATAAACGACGTGATCGTAAGATAACGAAATCCGATCTCTTTTTCGAGAAAGATGCAATCTCACAGTTTCCATGATCCCTGAATATACCCAAACGCCCACCACAATCCCAAACCCCTTCCTCCCCCCCTCGGCCCCCCTCCCCCACTTCTTTTCCAGCGACAAACTAATCTAACATCGCAACCCAATACCCTGACGTTGATTCCATGCTTCTCTGATGCATTGCGTTGTTGCATCATATTGTTGCTTCTTTTCTGGAACACTCCAATATCTGAGACGAGAATCCTCACAGCGCGAGGCCACAATAAATAATCTTACTTCTCTCTCTCTCTCTCTCTCGTCTTGGATTTCAACTATAAAGTTTCTGTCTGTTTGTGTCGTCTCTCTAATTTTATTTTCATTACAAAACAAGTGTTCTCTCTCTCTCTCTCTCTCTCTCTCTCTGGTATTCCCAAGAGACTGGGAATGATGATCAAATAAAAGGGTTTCAAACTTATAGATCAGATAGAAAAAATAGGAATCAAGGGGGAACCGCAATATATGGGAAAGACAAAAAACAAGGAAAAATATATGAGAAATATAGTAACTCAGAATGTGAACTAATAGCGGTAGAATTTGAATCTGAAAAATTAATGAACTAGGTAATATATAGACCTCCCTAATACTAAAGAGTTTGACTTAATAATAGAAAATTGGATGATATATGTAGAAATCACAAGGCCTGACTATTCTCCTATCTGGAGACTTCAACTTTCCTTTCGTAGACTGGAAAGAAACGAATAAGAGATTGTGGATGTACTTACATATAAAAAAGAGAGTAATAGAGTGCAGAAGATAAGAGGCAATTCGAAAAGCTATTAGATATGCTACTAGAATACAACATTCAACAAATAAATCACCTGCCAACAAGAAAGGAAAATACTTTAGACCTAGTATTTGTGAACGAGATGAATTATGTTAAAGAAATAATAGTTTATAATGCGAGTATTTCAGACCATAATGTCATAGAATTAATAGTCCATTCCAAAGCAAGTGAAAACAGAGATAAGCAAGAAATGAAAAATAATGGGAAGGATATGGAAAAATACAACTTCTACAGTAAAAATATAAAATGGTCAGAAATAAATGAAGAATTAAACAAAGATTGGGATAATATTTTCGTAAGTGATGACATAAAGGTAAATACGGAGATATTATATAAAAATATTAGAGAAAATAGTAGATAAATATATACCGAAGAAGAAAAGTAAACATCAGTCATGCATACCAAGAGACAGAAGGATCTTGTTCCAGAAAATCAGAAAGTGGAAAAAAGGTCTAGCAAAAAAAAAAATGCATGGAAAGTTATAGAACTAAAAAGTAAGATAGAAAATACAGAACAAAAGATTATACAATCAAAAGAAAATGAAAAACGGGACTTGGAAGAAAAACCCCTATTAAATAGCAAGCAAAATCCCAAACTATTATACTCATATGCGAAGAAGATGAATAAAAGAAGAATAGAAATAGGCCTCTAAGAATTTGAAGGGAGATTAACGAATGAAAAAAACGGAAATTTGCAACATACTGGCAGAACGATATAAGAGAGAATTCACCCCTAGAATAGATAATGAAGATAATGATATAGAAGTAAGGGATGCAAAATAGTGAATATTTAGCTGACATAGATATTAATGAAGCTGATATTGTGAGGCTATTAATGAAATTAAAAATGGAGCTGCTGCAGGGCCTGATGGAATTCCTGCTATTTTGTTAAAGAAAGTAGTTCATTCTATCGCAAAGCCACTTGCAATATTATTAAGACAAAGTGTAGATACAGGCAAGATTTATGATGAGCACAAATTAGCATATATTACCCTACTTTCAAAAGTGGATCAAGACTAGAGGCAAGTAATTATAGGCCTGTGAGTCTAACATCACATATTATGAAAGTGTATGAAAGGGTAATGAAGAAAAATATTATGAAACATTTAATAAAAAAATAATTTTTGTTTAATAAAGGACAACATGGTTTTCGTACCCGGAAAAAGTACACAAACCCAACTGTTAGTCCCCACCGTGAGAACATATTCAAAAATATGAAAAGCGGAAATGAACAGATGTGGTTTATTTAGACTTTGCAAAAGCTTTTGATAAAGTAGACCATAATATATTAGCGAAGAAAATTAGAAAACACAATATCGTGGATAAGTAGGAAGATGGTTAAAAGAATTTTTACACAACAGAAAACAGATAGTTATTGCAAACGACGAGAAATCGGATGAAGCCAAGGTAATATCCGGTGTGCCGCAAAGGTACTGGTTCGTTAGCTGCAATACTGTTTGTTATTATGATTGAAGACATAGACAATAATGTTAAGGATTCGGTAGTGAGTAGTTTCGCAGATGACACAAGAATAAGTAGAGAAATTACTTGTGATGAAGATAGGAACGCTCTACAAAGAGACCTTAACAAAGTATATGATTGGGCAGAGGTAAACAGGATGGTATTTAACTCTGATAAATTTGAATCAATAAATTATGGAGACAGAGAAAGAAAGCTATATGCATATAAGGGACCTAATAATGAGACAATCACAAATAAGGAAGCAGTTAAAGACCTTGGTGTGATGATGAATAGGAACATGTTATGCAATGATCAAATAGCAACTCTGTTGGCAAAATGTAAAGCAAAAATGGGAATGTTGTTACGGCACTTCAAAACCAAGAAAACCTAAACACATGTTATGCTTTATAAAACATATGTTCGTAGTCCACTTGAATATTGCAATATGATATGGTACCCACACTATCAAAAGGATATTGCACAAATAGAGAGTGTACAAAGGTCCTTTACAGCTAGAATAGAAGAAGTTAAAGACCTTGACTACTGGGGAAAGACTACAATTCTTAAAATTATATAGTCTAGAGGAAAGAGAACGCTACATGATAATTCAGGCATGGAAACAGATAGAAGGAATAGCAGAAAATATCATGGAACTAAAAATATCAGAAAGAGCAAGCAGAGGTAGATTAATAGTGCCCAAAACTATACCAGGAAAAATAAGGAAAGAACACAGGACATTAATCCACTACGACTCAGCAGCATCGATAATTGCAGCGTCTATTCAATGCGTTGCCAGCTCATCTGAGGAATATATCAGGAGTGAGCGTAGATGTGTTTAAGAATAAGCTCGACAAATATCTAAACTGCATCCCAGACCATCCAAGATTGGAAGATGCAAAATATACCGGAAGATGTACTAGCAACTCTCTGGTAGACATTAGAGGTGCCTCACACTGAGGGACCTGGGGCAACCCGAACAAGATGTAAGGTCTGTAAGGTAAGGTCTCGTCGTCTTGGATTTCAACTATAAAGTTTCGGTCTGTTTGTATCGTCTTTCTAATTTTATTTTCATTACAAAACAAGTGCTCTCTCTCTCTCTCTCTCTCTCTCTCTCTCTCTCTCTCTCTCTCTCATACATATATTTGGTCTCCAAACAGACTGACATATGTGTACAGGGACACATACACTGCTACAACACACACAGTCAGTAAACTGAGTTTACACGGGTTCCAACAGTCTAAATGCAAATCAAACAATAACCGAATGGCAACTTAATAAACAGACTAATCCAACTCTTATCCAAACACTGCCGTTGATGTTGAACAGGAAGGATAATATTATTACTCAAGGAAATAATGAGGCAACTCATACGCGCAGCAAACGTGAGAACCGTCTTATCAGCGACGCTACAACTGGTTGAGAACACATTTAATACCGGTATTACAAAGATTCATTCCCCTAAGAGCAATATACCTTTTGTGCTAGAGTTAACCTCTTGGAGTGATAAGTAATTTAGTGATAAGTAATTTAGGTGAACTGATATCACGATGAATTTGCTCATCGGCTTATGAGAGAGAAAGTTCAGTTTTTCCACGACTGAAGATAGAATTTCTAACGGAACTCAGAAACTTTTTAATCCTGTATTTCTTAGCGTGCATTTATAACGTGTTTTAATGCACTGTTCACGAACCCTTAAATGGTATGGAGGTCCCTAAATCTGAGATAATCGTGGGTCTCTTTCATTCGCGATTGCCAAGTGACTTTATTTTGGTGCAGTGGATGAAAAGTGTTTTTCTACTCAGCACTTTATGACAGCATTTAAAGCAGCTTTTGAAGTGTTCTTGACGAAACAAAATGTGACCGATGACTTTAGTACTGATGGACGAGAAGCAATAGCCTCTTCTGCAAATATGATTTGGGCTTTCATTTACAGAAAGGTTGCAGTGTAAGCAAAATGAAGACAAGTAAAACGTGCGCCGATGTCTCTTCGAGTATTCTGTAGTGCATAATGCTGTGTGACACTCAGCCACGTTCTATGAACGCTCAGTCATGGCCCATGAAACTTTCAGCCACGACCCTCTGCTGGCCTTCCTTCTTGGCACCTATGCTGGCGCCAGACGCACGATCATGGCTAATTTTAATCTTAAATAAAATCAAAACATCAAAGGCTAGAGGGTTGTAATTAGGTTTGTTTCATGATTGGAGGGTGGATAATCAACATACCACTTTGCAGCCCTCTAGCTTCAGTAGTTTTTCAGATCTGAGGGCGGAAAGCAAAAGTGCGGACGGACAGACAAATAGCCATCTCAATAGTTTTTTTTACAGAAAACTAAACGGAGTGAACACTTGATGTACATGTCAAGGACCAGAAGCAAAACGTCTTTGCATGTAAGAAAGTGAGTAAGACGAAGGAAGGAAACGTGTAAAAGTCTACACGCAGTAGACATTCTGAGACCGAATATGATCACACAACCTAACAATGTAATAATTGCTTCCAGATATAAATATATGATTTCCGCGGATGATTCAGTACCCTAACGCAAGAGCTTTGCAATAAACAAAGTCGACCATTAAGTATAGGGACTGATATCAGCAATCTATGATAACAGTGGGAAGGAAAAACAAGCGAGGAAGCAACAACCTGAATCCGGACCTGATGACGGCGATCCTCATCAGATGCCAAGGCTAATCAGTCTGTTACCCGTTCATTGGCAATGGTTGCAGGGTACAGCAATAAGGGTAACTAATACATATTACGTTCCGTCGACTTCCTGATATGCGTGATGATATTCGTAAGTTAATAATAATAATAATAATAATAATAATAATAATAATAATAATAATAATAATAATAATAATAATAATAATCCGTACTCAATGAGGAAGAAAGAAGGAAAAAAAGAAAGCACAAATATGACAATGATTTTCGTCCTAAAATTGTAAGGAGAGAGAGAGAGAGAGAGAATTAATACTTCTAAAGTAAAGTGACACACACACACACACACACACACACATATATATATATATTATAATATATATATATATATACATATACATGTAACTGAATCACGGAGATATGGAACGTGATGAGTGTATACATAAGGTAATAACCAGGAAGTTAAAAGTGAAACACAGATTGGTTGGTAGGCCTTTCGGAAGTTATCGTCCCCTTACTTAGCTAAGTAAAGGACAATAGTCGAAAGGCCTACAACCACTCAGTGTTTCACTTTTTCCCCTTCGTGGCTATTGCCTTTACGCACACACATACATATATACAGGCATACATACTATATATATATATATATATATATATATATATATATATATATAATATATCACCATTAAAAGGAATTTACAATATTTTACCTAAACACAGACACATACACATGAACACTCCTCAACAAAAACACAATTAGCATCTATTCTCTAACACCTATTCCTTAACGAAGAAAAAAAAATAACCAACATAGCTACTAAAAAATGGATTTGTAATTATCAGAGTAATATGTTTAATTAAAACAAACTGCGTTAGAAGACAACCAACACAAAATACATATCGTGAGATGTAACAACTAAGCAAATGCACAAGAAAACTCACTCAGTGTATAATGATTTCAATTCAACTGAAAATCCACTCACAAAAATATGTATATTTCTTTAAAATCGTCAATTCCCATCGTATGCACAAAGATACCTTAAACTAAACAACACACGTACACAACGAGTTCATAAACATAATATCTTAAAAAATTTCACCTGCTTGGGTAATAATAATAATAATAGTTTCCCAAAATACGATAATAAAGTGCCCTACTTATAGTTTCACCCCTTCGCTACCCCCTATTTCCCTAGCAAGATAACGCAATTCTGCTTTGCAAGTGACAAGAAAAGCCATAATCATTAGAGAGAGAGTTACAAGGACCAGGATGTCTCAATGACTTATTAGTCCAACCGAGGAGACATCTTGTGCTCACTTATCTCTACGAGCAGGTTTTACTGTTCATTTCACAGTGTCCTAATGATTTTTCTAGCTTTTTTTTAAACTCTTCCGCACTGTTGCTGTTTACAACTTCTGGTGGCAATTTATTCCATGTGTCATATATTGTATGTAAACAAGTTCCCACAATGAGATGTGTTGCATCTCTTCAGTTCTAGTTCCCATACATTATTTCTTGTCTGGTTTCCGTTTAACGTAAATAGTTATTGTCTACCATTGCTATGCCTTTCAGTATTTTGAATGTTTCTATTAGTTGTCCTCGCAATCGTCGCGTTTCTATGCCATATTATATGTTCAGGCTCTCTGGTCGTCTTTGGTAACCTATTTGCCTGAGAGAGAGAGAGAGAGAGAGAGAGAGAGAGAGAGAGAGGAGAGGAGAAGAGAGCTGAGAGAGGAGAGAGAATTTGATTTAGTACCCTAGTCAGGAAGAAGTTAAAAAAGGAAAAACTGCTGATATCTTAACCAAAGAAAACGGACAATTACGGTGTAAAGTTATACGGAGACCCAAATACCTAAAATTTGTGATAGTCTGGCATACATGCCATACATACATAGTACATACTTACTTATATATACAACTATCAGTGAACATGTCTATGAACATTTAAGTTTCATTCTTATCAGTATAAACAAAAAGGATATTCTTTTCTATCCTCTATACCAGAGCAACTGCATCTCCACTACCTATCACTGCAAGAGACTTGTCTGCCTGCGATCCGAACCACATCGATAAATTAATTGTTATCACCATTAATAAATTACCTCCCGGGCCTTGAGATCGGTAGTCGAGCACGTAACCGACTCATCCAACGTGGAACTACACAGAGATAGAGAGAGAATCTTGGTTCTTAATCAATCTAGTTAACAAGGCCAACTACCACGTATTTTGAAGACCCCCCAAAAATATATATATCTTCGTTTTCTGTATAGTCCCTAATATAGAAAACCATTTAAGCCCTTGGATTGCCAATAGAAAACGAGATTTTCATGGTAAACTAAGTCAGTTGTCGTTTGCTAATACATATTATTTCATAGTATATCACATTTAATCTCATACATTCAAGTTAGACTTGGGGACAAATATTGCAGGAGCGTGTTTCTGTGGTCACTCTGTAAGCAGAAAACCGTGAAAATATCAATAACAAGTTTGCTCAGTATAATATCGAGTGTTAACTGATTGATTTACGTTAACTGATTGATTTATAATTGAATTTTATAAATACTTCGTTTCCGTTGACTTATGCAGCAATTAAGTGCCGGGTACAAAATCCAGTGTAGTCGGTTAAAGCCGCTGTTAATAAGAACACGGAAGAAGCAACTCAATCCAAATACATTCTGCGCCATCCTCTCTGAGAAGGAAAAGCGTGATACATCATAAATATATATATTTATGTAGCGTGATACATGCATGCACACACACACACACACACACACACACACACACACACACACACACACATATATATATATATACTATATATATATATATATATATATATATATATATATTATATATATATATATTATATAACATATATATATGTGTGTGTGTGTGTGTGTGTGTGTGTGTAAAAACCAATAAGCATTGTGAGCACTTGTGAAAAAGTGATAACAGAGAGAAGAGAATTACAAATGATAATAGTGATACGTGGAACTTCGCAAAAAAAAAAAAAAAAAAAAAAAAAAAAAAAAGATAAGCCAAAAAGAAAATTAAATTAAACACAAAAATAACCGACCAAATATATAGATAAGGAACAAGTATTTCCCATAAATAAATAGAGCATCATACTGGAATTTAAAACCAATCAATCATAGGAGCATCATAAGCTATACAATATCAAGCAGACACAAGCTCGGTACAAATTGTTCCACATTCAAAACTTACAAACGTCGGGTGAAAGCACTACGGCCACAGAATCTATCCCTCCCAACCCCCTCCATTCAAGCAGCGGAGTCTTACGAGAGCCAGACCTGAACCCGAACACAATGGCAGAGTTGGATTCTTATTGCAAATTGGGGGAAGGATCGGATCTATGTAGGAGTGAGATAGTAGGAGGCGTGTGTTGTGCCCTGGGGATCTCTTGAACTAGACTCTAAAAATAGCAAGTGTGAGACATGTGCCAACAAAAAAGGCACTCACACGCGCATAGATGTATATATGTATGTATGTATGTATGTATATGTATATATATATATACATACCATATATTATATATATATATATATATTGTATAGACAGACAGATACACACATATATATGTGTGTGTGTGTGTTTAAGACATGATGAGCATAAACTAAATATCAAGCAGAGAAAAGATTGAAAACCTTCTTGGTGTCTCGAGACTCAATAAAATATAAAAATAGAAATATCGAATTCATAGTAGATAAGCATTCCATATGAGGACTAGCTTCTCGACAACCTCGAGATACATCAGCGAAGAGAAAAAAAGAGAGAATCCAAAGTCAATGCACAAAAGACCATTTCCTGTTGTTCAAAACTGCCCTTTTTTTATCCGGGCCGAAGTTAGTTCACTGGATTGCTAAGAAATTATGCATATATGCCTTAACAGTTTACTTCTTATATAACATAGGAATATATATATATATATATATATATATATATATATATATATATATATATATATATATATACTTACCTATACTATTTCTAGGATTATTTGCATTCAACCTATTTCTAATGAGGTGGTATATTTGATTAATTAACGTTTCTTGTGCTCGAAACAAGCAATATGAATTGACTTAGGCTTCAACTGATCACGGGCCACACAAGCCACGCTAAACAATACACTTCTGCAAAATTGAATTGAATAAGAATTTAGGCCAAAGGCCAATCACAAGGACCACTGAGGTCATTCAACGCTGAAACGGAAATTGACAGAAAAGGGTTTAAAAGGTGTATCAGGAGAAAAGCCTAGCAGATGCACTGGGAATAAATTGTTAGGAGGGGGTGGAAAGTTAGTCGGACGAAAGAGAACATGAAAGGATGTACAGTAAAAGGAACGAAAGGGGTTTCATCTAAGGTCCGAAGGGACTCTGCATAGAACCTTAAGTAATGCCCACAGTGAGGTACACTGATGACATTAACACGCAAGAAAGGACTTACCCCCTTTAAATGGTAAGAAGAGAAGAAACAATCGTTACAAAAAGGACTGAAATCATCACCTTTTGAGGACCTTCTACGCAGCTCTGATGCTCTTACCTGAAAAGAAAAAAAAAACTGAATGAAAAGATAGGCATTTACTTAATTCATCTATTAAAAATTTTAATGATAATGAAGACAGAGGACCCAACGAATTGGTAAATGTATAAAGTATTTCTATTTATATGCACGCATACACTAATTACACACACACACACAATATATACAAATATATATATATATATATATATATATATATATTATATATATATATATATATATATATATATATATATATATATATATATATATTAAATCAATATTTCATATAAAGGTCAATGTTTTTACATGTTTTACAGTATATACGTGTATGAATATAAATTTACATATACATCCAAGCAAATTATATATATATATATATATATATATATATATATATATATATATATATAGTATACATTTCTATATATATATGCGCACTTATATTTATATACATATATACATATATAAAATTACTGATGGAAATAATGTCCTAAGTTCAATTTTGTTACGAAGCTATAGGGAGGAGGCATCGAAACAATATCACCTACTAAATTGCTTCTCATGAATATAAACTAGGATGTGTCACGAAATTACAAGGACGATTTGAATTTTACACAATAATGGAAATTAGTGGCTGAAAGCCAGTTCATCTCTCTCTCTCTCTCGTTGCTTGGTGAGTCGTACCCGCGTGAAGTCAGATTAATCAACAGATATCACAAGTTTTAACATACGACTAGAATTTGAGAAATATCTAGAAGTGTTCGTGAATATCGGTGATAAGATTAGTGTGAAAATAGTAGGATAAAGCGTCTTCTAAGTTAGTTTATCAAGTGTAATACTATAAATCAGAACAAGATGGCAGTAAGTTCCAACTGCGGGAAGAGGTGGCGTAATTTGGCGTGTGTCTAGCAGATTCGCAATACGATGAGGTAGCAGGAAGGGACTAGCATTTCTCATCTATGAAATCAGCAACAGTCCTAACCAAAAAAGATACAAAAGCATTCATAGATATATTAGAAGGATATAATCCTTCAAACTGGAACAAATCTAATGAAAACATCTTGAAAATAATTGAAGAAGTTCCAAATAAAATCCAAGTGGTCAAGAGACTCATAAAGAAAATATACATAAACCAACATATTCCGACAAAGAAAATGAATAAGGTGAATCTTGTGAATATCCTAATTGATGCATTAGGAAAAAGAATGCCAAAAAGCATGCAAACTGTGTAAGGTTTGGTATAGCATAGTCAATCCACAAAAACCTAATCAGAAAATGTGCTGCATGCAACATTCCGACCCATCCACAGTGTGCTGAGGTAATACAAGATTTGAGAAAAGATACAAGAATTTTTTGTTCAACATGTCTATTCATGGATAGACAATGTTATTAAATCAAGATTGAATGGTACAAATAGTTTGAGGATGAAGAAGAAGAGGAAGAGAGGAAGAAGAAGAAGAAAAAGAAGAAGAGGAAAACGGAAGAGAAGTAAACAAAAATGAAATGACAGAAAAAAAATAAGGAAAACAAAACAAAGAACAAGATAAAAGTATGGATGCAGAGATACTCATTCGATACTACATATGAGGGCAATAAAGCAGCATACTACGAAAAAGAAATAAATTACGATATGACAACAGAAAAGCAAATCCCGAAGAGGCTCTACCCAGAATCATACAATGACGGGAAAGAGGAAAAAAGAGACAAGAAAGACAAAATCTGCAACCTTTTGAAAAGAGGGAATTGCAGATTTGGAGAAAGATGTTACTACAAACATCCTAAGATATGTCAAAACTATGAATATATGGTAAATGTGCATACTTAGATGGATATGGGGATGAATTGCAGAGATCTGCATCCAAAAATATGTAAAAACCTATAAAAGAAGGAAAAGGATGTAAGTTCGACAAAAAATGCAAATATATGCACCCTGTAGCCATGAATCATAATCAAATAAATAACCAACCAAGTAATAAAATCCAAAATAAGAAAGAAACAAATAAAGAGAGAAATCAAGAATATCAGGTAAAAGAGAAAAGCAAACCAACCAATAGGGAATATTGCAAGAGGTGTTCAGCAAAAAAATTTCAAAACATTCAGCTCCTAAATTCTTACTCAAGAGATAATAACTGTATTTATTATGCAAGATGAATATGCAGAAACGGAGAAAATTGCAGATTTCAGACACAAAATGAATAATTATGATGAAGGTAAGATCAAATATTATGGAAAAGTTGGATTTTTTAATGTCAGAATTTCTGGAAATGAAAAAAAGAACAACATACCAGAACAGGAAAGAGACATGGGAAAATCCTTATTACTACCAGTATTAAATGAAGGAGAAAACACGCAAACCATCATAGTGATGAATGCGCAGGGTTTAGTTACGAGTAACTCAAAAAGAAAAATAGAGTACTTAGAAGAACTAACCCAAAATGAAAAGAAAATAGATATAATGAATATAAGTGAAACCTTGGTTATTCCCAAGGAGAACTGGGAATGGATGATCAAACTAAAAGGGTTCCAAACTTATAGATCAGATAGAAAAAATAGGAATCAAGGGGGCGGGAACCGCAATATATGGGAAAGACAAAAACAAGGAAAATTATATGAGAAATATAGTAACTCAGAATGTGAACTAATAGCCGGTAGAATTTGAATCTGAAAAATTGATGAGCATCAAGTAATATATGACCTCCTAATACTAAAGAGTTTGACTTAATAATTGAAAAATTGGATGATATATGTAGAAATCACAAGGACTGGACTATTCTCCTATCTGGTGACTTCAAACTTTCCTTTCGTAGAATGGAAAGAACGAATAGGAGATTGTGGTTGTACTTATACATATAAAAAAAGAGAGTAATAGTAGTGCAGAAGATAAGAGGCAATTTGAAAAGCTATTAGATATGCTACTAGAATACAACATTCAACAAATAAATCACCTGCCAACAAGAAAGGAAAATACTTTAGACCTAGTATTTGTGAACGAGATGAATTATGTTAAAGAAATAATAGTTTATAATGCGAATATTTCAGACCATAATGTCATAGAATTAACAGTTCATTCCAAAGCAAGTGAAAATAGAGATAAGCAAGAAATGAAAAAGTGGGAAGGATATGGAAAATACAAACTTCTACAGTAAAAATATAAAATGGTCAGAAATTAATGAAGAATTAAACAAAGATTGGGATAACATTTTCGTAAGTGATGACATAAGGGTAAATACGGAGATATTATATAAAATATTGGAGAAAATAGTGTAAAAATATATACCGAAGAAGAAAAGTAAACATCATTCATGCATACCAAGAGACAGAAGGATCTTGTTCCAGAAAATCAGAAAGTGGAAAAAAGGTCTTGCAAAAGAAAAAAATGCATGGAAAGTTATAGAACTAAAAAGTAGATAGAAATGCAGAACAAAAGATTATACAATCAAAAGAAAATGAAAAACGGGACTTGGAAGAAAAAACCCTATTAAATATCAAGCAAAAACCCCAAGCTATTATACTCATATGCGAAGAAGATGATAAAAGAAGAATAGAAATAGGCCCTCTGAGAATTTGAAGGGAGATTAACGAATGAAAAAAAGGAAATTTGCAACATACTGGCAGAACGATATAAGAGAGAATTCACCCCTAGAATAGATAATGAAGATAATGATATAGAAGTAAGGGATGAAAATAGTGAATATTTAGCTGACATAGATATTAATGAAGCTGATATTGTGCAGGCATTAATGAAATTAAAAATGGAGCTGCTGCAGGGCCTGATGGAATTCCTGCTATTTTGTTAAAGAAAGTAGTTCATTCTATCGCAAAGCCACTTGCAATATTATTAAGACAAAGTGTAGATACAGGCAAGATTTATGATGAGCATAAATTAGCTATATTACCCCTACTTTCAAAAGTGGATCAAGACTAGAGGCAAGTAATTATAGGCCTGTGAGTCTAACATCACATATTTGAGAAAGTGTATGAAAGGGTAATGAGAAAAATATTATGAAACATTTTAATAAAAATAATTTGTTTATAAAGGACAACATGGTTTTCGTACCCGGAAAAAGTACACAAACCCAACTGTTAGTCCACCGTGAGAACATATTCAAAAATATGAAAAGCGGAAATGAAACAGATGTGGTTTATTAGACTTTGCAAAAGCTTTTGATAAAGTAGCCACCATAATATATTAGCGAAGAAAATTAGAAAACACAATATCGTGGATAAAGTAGGAAGATGGTTAAAAGAATTTTTACACAACAGAAAACAGATAGTTATTGCAAACGACGAGAAATCGGATGAAGTCAAGGTAATATCCGGTGTGCCGCAAGGTACGGTGTTAGCTGCAATACTGTTTGTTATTATGATTGAAGACATAGACAATAATGTGAAGGATTCGGTAGTGAGTAGTTTCGCAGATGACACAAGAATAAGTAGAGAAATTACTTGAGATGAAGATAGGAAACGCTCTACAAAGAGACCTTAACAAAGTATATGATTGGGCAGAGGTAAATAGGATGGTATTTAACTCTGATAAATTTGAATCAATAAATTATGGAGACAGAGAAAGAAAGCTATATGCATATAAGGGACCTAATAATGAGACCAAATCCACAATAAGGAAGCAGTAAAGACCGTTGGTGTGATGATGAATAGGAACATGTTATGCAATGATCAAATAGCAACTCTGTTGGCAAAATGTAAAGCAAAAATGGGAATGTTGTTACGGCACTTCAAAACAAGAAAAGCTGAACACATGATTATGCTTTATAAAACATATGTTCGTAGTCCACTTGAATATTGCAATATGATATGGTACCCACACTATCAAAAGGATATTGCACAAATAGAGAGTGTACAAAGGTCCTTTACAGCTAGAATAGAAGAAGTTAAGGACCTAGACTACTGGGAAAGACTACAATTCTTAAATTATAGTCTAGAAAGAGAAGAGAACGCTACATGATAATTCAGGCATGGAAACAGATAGAAGGAATAGCAGAAAATATCATGGAACTAAAAATATCAGAAAGAGCAAGCAGAGGTAGATTAATAGTGCCCAAAACTATACCAGGAAAAATAAGGAAAGCACACAGGACATTAATCCACTACGCACCAGCATCGATAATGCAGCGTCTATTCAATGCGTTGCCAGCTCATCTGAGGAATATATCAGGAGTGAGCGTAGATGTGTTTAAGAATAAGCTCGACAAATATCTAAACTGCATCCCAGACCATCCAAGAATTGGAAGAATGCAAAATATACCGGAAGATGTACTAGCAACTCTCTGGTAGAACATTAGAGGTGCCTCACACTGAGGGACCTGGGGCAACCCGAACAAGATGTAAGGTCAAGGTGGAATGGTCTCTCTCTCTCTCTCTCTCTCTCTCTCTCTCTCTCTCTCTCTCAATTATTACCATCTGGGAAGATGCCTGTTAGTTCCTTATCATAAAAAAGAAGATTGCAAATGTATTCATAAATATGTATAATATAGAGATATATATGTATATGTGTGTTTATATGATCTTTGGAGAGGGAGAGAGAGAGAGAGAGAGAGAGAGAGAGAGAGAGAGAGAGAAATCTATCTAAAGTAACCGATAAAGTATATTGACTTAAATTCCTCTTTATTCTCCCATGACTACTGCATCAACTTAAGATCCACATAAGCCTCATGTTGTTTTTAATGCTGTTTTACTAGACATATACCTTTAACTGAAGAAAACTTGACGATGTAGAACAACAAAAGGAATGATTCAGGAAACCTTGGGATGTAAAACAACAAAAGGAATTATTCAGAAAACCTTGGGATGTAAAACAACAAAATGAATTATTCAGAAAACCTTGGGATGTAAAACAACAACAAGAATTATTCAGAAAACCACAGGATGTAAAACAACAAATAGAAATACTTCAATGTGAATTGCTTCAGGAATAAGGCAGTGATTAAAAGCTAGAAAACTGGTAAAGACAAGAAAAGGAAAGAAATAGATAGAAAACCGATGCGTATCCAATAAAAAAAAAAAAAAGTTAAGTATATCTTAGTTTTACCGGACCACTGAGGAGCTGATGAACATCTCTCCCAGGGCTGAACCGAAGGATCGGATATTTCTACGTGGCTAGGACCCAATTGGTCACCTAGCAACGGGACCTACAGCTTATTGTGGGATACGAACCATTTTATATCGAGAAATGACTTTCTATCACCAGAAATAAATTCCTCTGATTCCGCGTTGACCGAGCCGAGAATCGAACTTCGAACCACCAGATTGGCAGCCGAGCGCGAAAACCACTCGACCAACGAAGAACTACAATGATGCAGAGACTGAAAGAATAAGGGAATAAACTACACGAAATAAATCGCCGGCTGGAAGTCACTCGTTAAAAAGAAACGAACTGGAATCAAATAATGATAAAGATAAAAGAAGGGAGAGAAAGACATTCCTTTGATGGAAATTTAATTTCTGTTGTCGTGACATTGACATGGCTGACAGAATTCAGGAGTTTCCGGACGGAAACCAAAATTGACTCTCCCGAAAGAGTAAAAGAAAACTTCAGAGATGGCTATTTGTCTGTTCTTCCGTGCTTTTTCTGTCCACCCTCAGATCTTAAAAACTACTGTGACTATACTCTGTTTTTTCATCTGTCCATCCACCTGTGGTGTTTTTGTATGGTAACACTGCGTCCCGGGCTTTAGATAGTTACGCTATGTGTAAGTTTTACGTAAATAAAAGAATATCTGGGTGTACATTTGCAACTGAAAAGTGTTTTAATAATTTACTGTATGCGAATTACACCGTTAATATTCGAAATAAGATATTATTATAATCGTTGAATGTAAGCTGAATGTAACTATCTAAAGCCCGGACGCAGTGTTACCATACAAAAACACCACAGGAGGATGGACAGATGACAAAAAACAGAGTATAGAAGGCTGTAAATTGATATGTTGATCATCCACCCTCCAAACCTCATATATATCAAATTGCAGCCCTCTAGCCACAGTCGTTTTTATTTTAATTCAAGGTCAAATATAACCATGATCGTACGTCTGGCACCGCTTTGTGTCAACAACACAGGCCACCACCGGGCCGTGACTTAAAGTTTCAAACAGCATTATACTCTGTAGTGAAAAATCGACTTGTTTTCATTATTATCGTTCGTCCATAAGGTATTTCAAAAAAATTATTTCCATTGTTTTAAGAAACAAAAAATGAGAATCAAAGTCTTGAGTTTCTGCGTTGTTTTCATGATAAAAAACGTATAAAGAATGTAAAAACTGTAAAACGAAAAATTTATTGTATAACGTTATGTTCGTGGAATGTCTGGTTAATATTGACGTTTTCCATAAACCAAATTCCTCTGCAGAAAATGTATTATTACTCTGTCGAGAGAAACAATATTGCTTTGGGAATTCAAGCACATGGGTCTGGCGACATGAACAGTATTGCTTCTCAGGTAAAGGAAATATTGTTCTAGGGATAAGAGAGAGACAGAGAGACAGAGAGAGAGAAAGAGAGAGAGAATACTTACACTGAGAAATTTGGTTGAATTCAGAAGAGAACAGGACATACTATAGATAAATCTTGAAACGAAGAAGGAAAAAGATTGATGAGGCAAAGAGGAAGGTCGGGTATCATTACTCTAGATGAGAGATTGGTTAATTCGGTTGAATGTCGGATTTACCATCCCAAAAGCAACCTCTAAAGTAATACTTGTGACTGAAAGCTACGACCTTAAGACAAAGATGAACATGCAACCATTGCTGAATTTCCAAATGGATCACAAGTCACAAGTCTTTTATTCACTCTGTCAAAAGCATCTTGAATTTATCTCCAATCAGGTAGAACTTGAATTCAACTCTATCAAATTATCCATACCGAAAAGAAGTTGGATTCACCGCTGTTAACCAGAGCGTGAATTGAATTCTGTAACAGGAAATGCGCATAGGGAGCCTCTTTGAATAAGAGAACCGCAATCAATAAAATGACTGATAATTCCACCACAAATCTACAATTCTGAGGGAGGTGTTTCGATTTGCAACAACCTCATACAACAACATACAACAACATACAAACAACGATGATTCAAGTGTACTGATTAATATTCACGCAATTCAAATGTACATGAACCGTGGATAATTACTGAAAGGGGAAAACGTCATCTGAGGTTTCAAAGTTACGCTTAAGATCCAGATGTGACAGCAGCAGCCCTTTCAGAGAGAGAGAGAGAGAGAGAGAGAGAGAGAGAGAGAGAGAGAGAGAGAGAGAGAGAGAGAGAGAGAGAGAATTATCGCAACCTTCAGAATACATTCGTACATGTTACCTTATCTTATATGCATATGTTGCTGTAATGCATGCGAGCCATAATGAAGTCCCTGTTCTGAAATAATCATCAATAGAATTGTTTTGTTTACTTTGTTTACATGTTAATCTTAATGTCAAAGTTATTTCTTTTTTTATTTCAAAACAAAGGTACCATGTGCCATTGCGCGAAAGTATTATTACAAATGATTCCCTTATTTATAATTTCTTAGGAATTAACTTTTGTTTTTCCCTTTCTCAACTAGAGGACAGTTACAGGGGTAAGAAAAAAAAAACAAGCATTTAGATAATGGGAAAGGCTTCACACAGGATTGTGATATAGGCCCAAGGGGCTCTACTAATCTTAATTATTACAAGGAATGTAACATCCCAGCATGCAAGGGCTGGCTTGTGTAGCCTACCCTGCTGAAAGCTATATCATATATCAGCCCAAAACAAGTTATGTCCTTTTAGGAAAGTGGGTTAATGGGCTTTAACAAGTCATGACACTCCAGCCTACCGAGATGGATAACATAAGAAGGTAGATATAAAATCATTGCAACTTTCTTCTCGAGAGTAATGTCCAAAGTAATACTGGTAAAAAATGGGAGATAGCCCACTTTAACCTGGAGTTAGTTCGAAATGAACTTGTGGGTGGGAACCATGACAACTTTCTATTCATAATTCATTACTTAAAACCAAGACTTTTCTCTCTCTCTGCAGTTTGATTTCCCTTTGCATTTACGATAAACCTGAGCAGTCAAATCATATTCATAATATCTGTAAATGAGAGAGAGAGAGAGAGAGAGAGAGAGAGAGAGAGACTCTTGAGTATTGAATCACGTTAATTGCCACCTATCATCATTGCAAGTGACCAGTTTTAACGAAATGTATGAATATGCAAATAAAATCATTGGCAGAAACATGGAAAATACGACCATGAAAATATATTTGTGTATACATACATACATACATACATACATACATACATACATACATACATACATACATATATATATATATATATATATACATATACATACTATATATATATATATATATATATATATAAATATATATAAATATGATTAAAAAATCACAGTAGATGCACGTGACTTCATAAATAAGCGAATACCACGGGAAAATGATAGTCAGAAATCCAAGCGCTTTCGTCTATTCAGACATCGTCAAGTAGCTCCTTGACGATGTCTGAATAAAGACGAAAGCGCTTGGATTTCTGACTATCATTTTCCCGTGGTATTCGCTTATATATATATATATATATATATATATATATATATATATATATATATATATATATATATATGTGTGTGTGTGTGTGTGTGTGTGTGTGTGTACTGAGTCTTTTTACTGACCACACACACACAGAGAGAGAGAGATGAGAGAGAGAGAGATAGAGAGAGGCCGAGAGAGAGAGAGAGGAGAAAGAGGAGAGAGGAGAATGTTTTGAACAGTTTCAAAAAATACCAACCTGTCACCTCCATACATTATCTTGATTAAAATCTTATCTGAAACCTCTCACATCGCAGAGAAAAAAACTTTTTTTGAACATTTTATCGAAGTTTCTAACTACACGGAAAGTAAAATATAGAATATTAATAACATATGCAGTAAAGAATTGGGAATTTTTTTCTTAAAAATTATTTTTCCGTAATAGTTTTAATCAGGATACCGCACTTAATAATAATATAATGAACACTGATATACATATGCATATATGTACATATATCTATATTTCTTATATATGTTGAATATATATATATATATATATATAATATATATATAATATATATAATATTATTATATATATATAATTTAATATATAAAAGGAGGACACCAAACATTAAAATACAAATTCCACATCTGGACAGGATTAATTACTACCCGAATACCTTAGCTAAATTCCTGATTAACGTCCAACAAAATGCAACCCCTAAGGACACAGGAGTATATGAAATCCCATGCCTGAACTGTGACCAATCTTACATCAGTTTTAGAGGAAAATCACTTTCACAGAGAATAATTCAACATAAACGGTGACTTAGGTATGGACAAGTGAGCTCAGCTATTTTTAACCATATAAATAACCATAACCACAGAATAAACTGGAATTTGTTCTGTATAATTTAAAGCAGCAACTGTCGGTACAAAAGCCAGATGATAGAGTCAGCCTTAATTAACAAAGACAAGTAATGAACATCTCAAAGGGCGCCATGGATTCAGATAAAATCTTCCTTCAACCAGCACATAAGAAGATTAATGAGGAATTATCAGCGGGGGTGACCTAAACATGGCTACCTGTGGATAGATCTCTTGGTATAAATACCGCCTTTTATGTAACTTTTCTTATTCATTACCTACCTTTCTATATTTTGGCGTTTTTATGGTCTCCTTTTCTAAGATGGAATTCTGTTGTAACAGAAAATTTTTACCAGTCATATATATATATATATATATATATATATATATATATATATATATATATATATATGCAGACAAATATATAGGTACATATATAGTACATATATACAAATATTTATATCTGTATATGTAGGTTCAATTTTGTTTTGTATATATCACTATATATATATATATATATATATATATATATATATATATATATATATATATATACACACCACACACACATATGTTCATATATATACTCGTGTGTATGTATGTATATATATAATATATATATATATATATATATATATATATATATATATATATAGTATATTTATATGTATTTATGTATGTATGTAAGTATGTACGCAGAGTGAAAGAATGAAATAAAGCACCTGAAATTAATTATTTCCTAATATAATAAGGTGGTGTGAGATAAAAGGGTGGTTTGGTTATGTGGAAAGAATGGGGAACCATAGACAGGTGAAACAACCGGGGTACAGAAACGTTGGGAAAAAAAAAGAAAAAAGAAAAACATTGGGTCAATAAGTATTCCCGACACTAGTCATGATTTTTCTACATTTCAAATCATGCTGAAACTCTAGCATGAGAACGAAAAGCTGGAAGTTCTTTAATATTGTCTATGGTGCATCACTAAACTGTGACCGGATATAATAAGTAAAAAGCGACAGTTTAATGGTATTTTGATTCAGCAGGCTGAAGGGAAGCACTGTGCAAACGGCCGAAAGCCCCCTTTTAACCATTTTTGTATTTTGAAAATTATATTATCTTCGAAACTGATAAACAAATCTAACATCGTTATACAGCTGGCACAAAGTGATTATAAAATTTATAAGATAATATGCTATTTTGTTCTAAAGTTATGGCTTATGAAGTTCAACCGCTATTCATTACAATAACTTATATTTTTTTGTATAAAAAACTTGTCCATCAAGAAAAAAAATATTGGATAGACCGAGCATCCAACCAGGAAGCGCCATCTGTCACACCCTTATTGGTTTATCTGATTCGAGTGATATGACTGGCTAATATGAAAACGCCGCCACATATAATGGAGGATTAGCGAGATTTACGGGCTGTTTTAGGGACAAGAGCACGTGCTAGCACAAGGTTGGATTAATGTAATAAAAAAAAATAAAGGTTGAAGCGGAGGGGGAGGGTGAAGGGATAGAAGGAAGGGGTAAGTTGGGAGGGAGAAGGTGCTGTGATGGGTATTACAAAATTAAGAATATCACGCTCAACAAAAAACATACATTAAATTTTCGAATTCCCAAAATCGAACTAAAAATGGAATTCTGACTTTACTCGAAATTGTACCTCCTTTACACCCTATCACTCAGCAGAACCAGGAAGGAACTGGAAATGACAGTATAATAATACTGTCATTTACTCTAACTGTCAGAGCCATCGGTCGTTTAAAACAAACGCATCTCTACTGATGACATTTAATAATCGAATCCAACGTCCTTTGCGATGGTCGGCAGTTAAGTCCAGCAGCCTTCAATGCAGTATGATTATGGAGCTTATATGTCTCCTATCAAGCTTATGTGCCGCCTATCCCTCTTTTATGAACCCTAAAAAGTTTGTATGTCACCAATCAAGCTTATATGTTACCTATCTAACTTACACGTTTCCTATCACGCTTATGTATCACCTACCCAGTCTATATGCTACCTATCAAGCTTTTATGAATGCTATAAGCTTTAATGAAACATATCCATTTTATATGAAACTTTTCAAGCTTTTATGAAACATTTCCATCTTGTATACCACCTATCAAGCTTCAATTAAACCAATCCAGTTTATATGCCACCTTTCCTTTCCTTCCAAACAAGGAGGTGGAAGACGAAATAAAAGGATTATTCGGCTTAAAATAGAACAGGGATAACTGGTTATCCCGGGGCCTATTTTTTCAACATTTATAAATTGTAT
Organism: Macrobrachium nipponense; assembly: GCF_015104395.2. Classification (NCBI taxonomy): domain Eukaryota; kingdom Metazoa; phylum Arthropoda; class Malacostraca; order Decapoda; family Palaemonidae; genus Macrobrachium; species Macrobrachium nipponense. The sequence goes on from NC_061091.1 coordinate 23,187,312, forward strand.
TGCAAAAAAAAAATTATGGTAAGTCTTTTGACAAGACTCTCACTCATCACAAACGCAATTGACCACGGGTGCCAGTGTTCCATTTTTATTACTTTTCGTCATTATTTTCTTTCTCTTTTTAAGATTACAGTCTAGTAATGCATGTATACGTTAAAACTTGTCAAAGACACAATAAATGTAACACTGACCAAGTTCCCCGAGCAACAATCTTTACTTCAATCACTTCCAGAAACAATAAATTTAAAGCAAGATTCTGGACTATGAAAAATGCACTCGCATATTTCATAAATTTGTGAGATGCAATGTAATACAAATAAATTACTAGGGTCAAGTTTAGGATTCTATTCCATGTAATGAATAGAGAGAGAGAGAGAGAGAGAGAGAGAGAGAGAGAGAGAGAGAGAGAGAATTTTTCTCACACCACATCGTGCTTAATGTAACGAGTATGTATTATTTATACATCACTGTAAGAAATGAGTTATTAACTTGTTCAAAAGAAGCTATAGCAATTTGCTAAGTGAATCCATTCTTCAGATCATTTTAATGCATTTTTATCTACTAAAGCACCGTCTACGCTTTCAAAATGTACTCAAAGACAAGTCTTCGGGCCGTCAAGTGTGATTATACACACTTTATGAGATCTTAAAGTTAAAAACTTAGTATTCCTCCCAAAATAATAGCGTACTCAGACGCACAATTTGTCGAAATATCAAGACTGATAATACGAGCTCAAGCACATTTTTTTTTTAATATGGGAAATCAACTATAACATAATGGCAATAAAGAAATTCAGTCTAGCACTAATATGGTAATACATTAAACATTCGTTTTGCTTTTACTGTCAGACTAAGGACAATATAATTCACCAACATTTTTCGGGCCATATATCTTAATCATCTTCAAGAAATGTTGAAAATATTGTAAGGATCACATCTGCCAAATTTCCAGGAAAAAAAATACAATAAAAACAGCACAATCATAAATTAACTATATAACCTGGGAAGAAAATCTAGTGCTTTACACAAAATCAAATACGAATAAGTAAAAATTGCGATGAAGTTTCTTCGGCGTAATCAAGTTTTCTGTACAGCGTATAATGCTGCATGAGCCGCGGCCCATTAAACTTTAACCACGGCCCGGTGGTTAAAGTTTCTGGATCATGGCTAACTTTAGCCTTAAATAAAAATAAAAAAACTTCTGAGGCTAGAGGGCTGAAAATTGGTATGTTTGATGATTGAATCGAGGGTGGATGATCAACATCCCACATGGCAGCCCTCTAACCTCAAACGTTTTTAAGATCTGCGGGCGGACAGGAAAAGTGCGGACGGAGAGACACAGCCATCTCAATAGTTTTCTTTTACAGAAAACTAAAAGTCAATAAAAAAATGAACTATACAAGAGGGAGGGGGGAGGGGGGATCTATCGCTTGAAACAAAATCAAATCCTAAAAATGCTCCTGACATAAGAATGGCCCAATAATCTCGGTGATTATTCCGAGGAGACTGGACAGCGACAGACATCAAAGCCAACAACATTCAGGGGAGAGAGAGAGACACACTTCTCGCACCCTCTCTCTCTCTCTCTCAACCAGATCTCGCACAAATCTCTCCAAAGGATTCGAGTTAATCCCGCTGTCGACCAGACCCGCGCTCGTAAGAGGATGAAAGAAGGAGAAATTGGGAAGGAAGGAAGGAAGAGGAGTATAAAAAGGAGTTTCTGATGGTAAGGTAAAGTATTTGCGATGGAAAGAAAGAAAAGAGAAGAAAAAAAAGAGGAGGGATGAGAAGGATTAGTGACTTTTTCCCTTGAGACTATATTTCAAAGGCTTCAAATTCCTTGACATTGAGTGATGTTACACACTTTGGTAAAAGAAATTAATCTATTAATAATTTCTTTGTGTCTTTATAACTCATTTTGGACACAGTCACTCATCAGTGTTCATTTTGATCTATAAAGTGTACTAGAAATTAACAAAACGAATAAACTATTTAATTTACAGGTGCTAAACAATAAAATTATTTCACTTATAAGCTGGAAAAAATGTTCTAACAACAGAATGGCAGTGCAGAATCAATTTCATCTATTCATGAATTCTACTTTACCAATTAACTCGATCAGAGATTCATCTATTCTTTTTTCACACAATGGACTTTTAAATGCAAATGAATAAATATTGCTAGATATCTGCATATGTAAATTATAACACGGCTCCATGCACAAAATAATCTCTCTCTCTCTCTCTCCTTATTTTCATAGGGTGAACTTCAAAATTGGCACTACAATTTAGCAAAAGAGCTATTAATCCATCTAACTGTTTTTCACAAGGATAAAATACATCTAAGTTAGCTGTCGAATTCATTTTACATGAACCTGGTTCCTTGGTTAATTTTCTCTCTCAGTAAAACAAATATGGAAAATACGAAAAAAAAAAAACAATACTCAAGTGTGGTTACCTCTGGCTAATTAATTGCTGATATTCCTCTTTCCAGTGATTACGAAAAAGATTAAATAAATCTGTATGAGATCAGGCTATAGTAGATTCACAGCAACCGTGCATTTGATGTCTAGGCCAGTCCCTTACGACGCTCCTGATTGGCTGTTGATAAGCCAATCACAGGGCTGGAAATTCTCAGTCTCTCGATAGAGTTCACATAGGTAGGATGCATGTTCCACCTCTCCTGAGGGATACTTTTGAAACACGTAACCCTCAAGAGAGGTGGAACATAGATCCTACCCATGCGAACTCTCGAAAGAGACTGAGAGTTTCCAGCCCTGTGATTGACATATCAACAGCCAATCAGGAGCGTCGTAAGGGACTGGCCTAGACATCAAATGCACGGTTGATGTGAATCACCTTTATTAATTAGCTATTTTCCGAAGCAGGTATTCAAGTTTTATATAAACAAGAACTCAAGTGTTCCGTATGTAATTTACACATCAAGCTTTTATATCTACAAGATCTCAAGGATTACACTATATATATATATATATATATATATATATATATATATATATATATATGATATATATATAGTATATATATATATGTATATATAGATATATGTATGTATATATATATATATATATATATATATATATATATATATATATATATTACTTCCATTACCAAGCTTTAAAAGCCTTTCCAAGAGCTGTATTCACTTTTCAGAAGCATTTCGAAATTGGAGACGCCACGTCTCGCCTACAGTCAATCAGATCACTTAGCAAATCCGTTGAGGATGGCCTAGAACCCTGTGTCAACAAAAGGCCGGTTCGGCTTTGATATTTACTCGATATGATTTTCTTTTTTATTTTACGGAGTATCCGAGATCATTTGTTTTTATCGCTAAAACGTAAAATACTTCATTGACGATGATTATCAATGCTACACTAGGATTGCGATAATTGCACTCGTTAACAAATAATAATAATAAACATTATTATTCCTTACGTATTGAATTATATGAGAAGTAGAAAATAATTAGATTAAAGATCATTTCATCATATTTGTTGAAATGAATTTACTTACATCACTGGTGGCGTCGCGACTGAATGTTAAATTATTCGTTATATATATATATATATATATATATATATATATATATATATATATATATATATAGTATATATATAATATATATATATATATATATATATATGTATATATATATATATATATATATATATATATATATATATATATATATATATATATATAGTATATATATAATACAGCAATTAAATGAATACATGTTTGGTCCAAAATTAATCCGCTCTAAGCCAACTGCAATTGACGAAAATACCAGATTATGATCGCAAGCACTCGCTAAAAAATGTAAGTTGGTTTTACGCTTAAAAAGCGTAGAAATTAATTATTGGTTTGACATACGAGCTATTCTGATTTAGTGACTGAACATTCTCTTAGATTCATAGTGTTATTTCCTATGATTACCTGTTACTGACGTGGTAATATATTTCTAAGAATTTCTTACAAACTACTCTTCTAAGCAAACATTTCCAATATACTGTAACTTGTGACCTCCAAAATTAAATCAAATCCACTAGATGCATATTCAGACATTTACAACTTCATAGACAATGACAAACATACACATTCGTTTAAATGTATGTATGTATATATGTGTGTAAGATATATATATATATATATATATATATATATATATATATATAATATATACCGATATTCCACTTCTATTGTATGTCAATAAAGGTTAAAGTTTTCCATAAAAAAAAAAAAACGAAACATTCGCCTGGCATATTTCCTGAAAGTACCCATCAGAACATAAACGAACTGTAAGGGCCAATACAAAACATGGCATAGGAACTTAATTTTTACAACGAATACCAAAAAAGAACCGACATGAAAAAAAAAAATAAAAAAAAAGGGAAAAACACGAACACCAGTTTTCCAATTCCCCCAAATTCACGGGTCTAATATCTTTGGTGACCTGAAGTTGGCGAGAGCCGTGAGAAAGGCTCCGGGAACTCCCCACCACATTTGAATGCCAAACGCATAGAGTCAAGGTTCCGGTCGAAAGCTACAATTTCCCCCCCTTCCATTTTAAGGCACTGGAATAAATTGTTCTTCAAAACAACAACAGCAACAGCAACAATAAAACTGCTCCATCTGCGACAATGTTTAACTGCGTTTAATATAAATACAAACATATATACATATATAAGTAAAGAAACTACAAAGTTCAATTCATATTTTCTAACAAAAACAATCCTTAATTCACAGCATCCTTTCCACTAATTTAAATAGTATGGAACTGTAACTCATATCTTCTTTCATTCTAATTGAAAGCTACTTAATTACCAGCTTATTTACTGGATATTACAGTATTACCAACTGCTTGAAAATTACCTTTGAAGTGAATCACTCGCAAATACAGTTATGCTAATTAAATCAGAGCACCAGAGCAACAATTTATTATATATATGTGTATATATATATATATATATATAATATTATATTATATATATATAGATATATACATATATATGTATATATATATATATATATAATTATATATATATATATTACTCACTTTGAAGTAAAAAAATATAGATTACTCGCTATGAAGTAAAAAAACTATATATAACATATCTGACAACAGTATCACAACAAACAAAAGTAATCAACTTAATTAACCACTTTAGTTTAACAAGCTGAACATGAGTCAAAATATTTAACCACAGCATCACAACAATAAACAACAATACAGAAAGTAATTGACAACAGCAAAATAAATCATAACACATTTGAAATCTATATAAAAAAAATTTTCCATATTTTCTAAGTTAATTACAGCAACCTTTTTTCAAACAAAGCGTCGTTATAAAACAGATCAAGTCAGGTTATTCGCTACAACAGGACGACAAAATTCAATAAAGTCACAAGAGCTTCAGTAACGCTCTCATAAAAAGGGGTAATATAAATGTAAATGAAGCTGTCGTATTCGGGGGTAATATTAACAAGGACCCTGGCATATTGCTTTATCGCCTCCTCCCTTTATTTAGGAGTGACTAACCAAAACACTTTAAAACTGAGAATAATAATAATAATAATAATAATAATAATAATAATAATAATAATAATAATAATAATAATAATAATAATAATAAGTAATAGTAAGGAACATAAAGAAAAAGAACTGGCTCTCCCCAACAGAAAGAGAAGAACTGGAAAGGAAATGTCACACGACAACGAATTACACGAAGACGAACTGAGAGACGATGCCACAGAAGACGACAGGGAGGATGAGGTATCAAACAACGGACACACGAAGAAACACCGACGAAGTAACAGAGAGGACGGAATGGTAGAAAAGATTAGACAATGGATGGAGCCAGATACAGAGAGAACAAAGATCCCCTCCATGAAAGCCTACAGCACCAAGAAATTAAGGGAGAAAACAAGTGAGATCAATGAAATAATGGGCATAATACACACCACCAGTATCACAGAAACAAAATACTTGACATATGCAGGAGCAAGATTAGTAGCAGAACTGATGGGATTAGAACACAACACCCCACCAGCACAACCAACCCAACAGAAACCAAACAGCAACCTCCTTGGAAAAAGGCGCCTGGAAAAGCAAATCAGGGTGATGAGATCTGACTTGAGTAACTGAAAGAGATGGCAGAAAAAAGGCTAAGAAGCAAGAAAACAAGGGAGGAACTCAACGAGAAATACAAAGTACAAGAGAGGGGACTAAACAACACAATAGAAGATGTAAAACAGAGGCTTAAGGCCAAAGCACATAAGATCCAACGGTACATGAAACAGGGATAAGGGATTACCAACGCAGAGCAAAACCTATTCGGGAAAAAGCCAGAAGAAGGAGCTATACAGCCAACTAAGAGGGGAAGACAAACCACCCAGAAATTCCCTGAAGTCCAGAACCAAGTAAGGGACTCTGGGAAAACATATGGAGCAATCCGGTATCACACAACAAACATGCAACATGGCTCCAGGAAGTCAAGGAAGAAGAAACAGGGAGAATAAACAAAGATTCACAGAGATCACGACAGACACAGTCAGACACCAACTAAAGAATGCCAAACTGGAAAGCCCCCGGTCCCGATGAAGTCCATGAATACTGGCTCAAAACTTCAAGGCCCTACACACAAATAGCAGAACAACTCCAGCATTGTATCTCAAATCACCAAGCACCCAAATGGATGACCACAGGAAGAACATCCTTAGTACAAAAAGACAAGAGTAAGGGAAATATAGCCAGTAACTACAGGCCTATCACCTGCCTACCAATAATGTGGAAGTTACTAACAGGTATCATCAGTGAAAGGCTATCGAACTACCTAGAGGCGACAAACACCATCCCACCAACAGAAAGGCTGCAGAAGGAAGTGTAGGGGCACAAAAGACCAGCTTATGATAGACAAAATGGTAATGAAGAACAGTAGGAGAAGGAAAACCAACCTAAGCATGGCATGGATAGACTATAAGAAAGCCTTCGACATGATACCACACACATGGCTAATAGAATGCCTGAAAATATATGGGGCAGAGGAAAACACCATCAGCTTCCTCAAAAATACAATACGCAACTGGAATACCATACTTACAAGCTCTGGAATAAGACTAGCAGAGGTTAATATCAGGAGAGGGATCTTCCAGGGCGACTCACTGTCCCCACTACTCTTCGTAGTAGCTATAATTCCCATGACAAAAGTACTACAGAAGATGGATGCCGGGTACCAACTCAAGAAAAGAGGCAACAGAATCAACCATCTGATGTTCATGGACGACATCAAGCTGTATGGTAAGAGCATCAAGGAAATAGATACCCTAATCCAGACTGTAAGGATTGTATCTGGGGACATCAGGATGGAGTTTGGAATAGAAAAATGCGCCTTAGTCAACATACAAAAAGGCAAAGTAACGAGAACTGAAGGGATAAAGCTACCAGATGGGAGCAACATCAAACACATAGATGAGACAGGATACAAATACCTGGGAATAATGGAAGGAGGGGATATAAAACACCAAGAGATGAAGGACACGGTCAGGAAAGAATATATGCAGACTCAAGGCGATACTCAAGTCAAAACTCAACGCCGGAAATATGATAAAAGCCATAAAAACATTGGCAGTGCCAGTAATCAAATACAGCGCAGAAATAGTGGAATGGACGAAGGCAGAACTTCGCAGCATAGACCAGAAAACGAGGAAACATATGACAATACACAAAGCACTACACCCAAGAGCAAATACGGATAGACTATGCATAACACGAAAGGAAGGAGGGAGGGGACTA
>NC_061091.1:23200119-23202619 GCF_015104395.2 Macrobrachium nipponense
AGAAGAAAATCTGACATGTTAAAACCGTCACTGATAAGGATGAAGCAGGAATAAAAACATCATAGATGTGGGAATTAGCGAGAAAAAGGTTACTTAAAAATGAGGGCAGCAGGATGAAAAAAACATTAAATATGAAGAAGTTGGACGAAACATAAATAAACAGGAATAGAAGGAGTCGGATAAAACAAAATATTAGGCACGGAAGAAGCAGAAGGAAAAACGTTAAGAAGTAGCACAACGAAACTCGAAATACAAATGGACCCAAGAGGACAACAAAAGTAATAGACGTAGAAGTAACATAACTAATTCAATATACAAAGGTATAAATAGCAGAACGAAGCCACTAAAAAAAAAATACATGTAGACTCCGACCGGATGGAAATTCAAGCCACTAAAAAAAAAAAAAAAAAAAAAAAAAAAAACCGCATAGATGTAGACTTGAACCTGATAGAAATTCAAGCCAAAAGTGCACAGGACCAAAATGACCGATATAACTCGCATATCACTTAACTTTGTAAGGGGATAACTCTACATGAGAGAGTAATCAACCTACTTCTATAATTACCATTGCATGACCATCCTTCATCGGACTTCAATGCAAATTATCGTTATAACTGTATGATGCTGAAGATTGTCACGCTTTGCGAGGAGAATAATTTCCATTATCCACATTATAATAACTGTTACTGTTACAATTGTTACAGTTACAATATTGTACGAGTATTTTGGGTTTGCTGGCACTATCTCAGCCATACATCGGACCTGTAATTAAACAGAATAGAATACAGAATTTAGGTCAAAGGCTGAGCACCGGGACCTTATGGGGTCATTCAGAGCTGATAGGGAAATTGACAGTAAAAGGTTTGAAAGGTGTAACAGGAAGAAGAAAGCCTCGCAAATGCACTATGAACCAACTGTTAAGAGAAGCTAGAGTACGATGGAAGAAAGAGAATATGAACGGAGGTACAGTAATATGAATTAAAGGGGTTGAAGTTAGGGGCCGTGGGGACTCTGCAAAGAACCTTAAGCAATGCCTACATTGCACATCATGAGGGGCACTGACGGCACTTCTCCAACAAGAGGGTAATTATAATCAAATTTATTTCAACTCTTCATAGTTTAAATCATTTCTCAAGGGAAAATTCCAGCAAATCTATTTTTATTTTGAAAATAATCCGAGTAATGGAGGGACGTCCACGCAACATGTTATATTTGGGAATTTGAAATAACATTTAACTGAATATCAATTCATTTACTGAGATTAACTCGAGCCACGTCTGGTCACTAAAAAGTCAGTGTGATGCCAACTTTATTTCATAATAGATTCGGATTATGATCGCAAACTGCGGCCGGTCGGATTTACTAGATCATAAAAATAAATATACATTTTTCATAATTGGTTTGTGACAGAGCGGCATAACAAAAGAATTTTTTTTTTTTTTTTTTTTTTGCGGGAATGGAGCATTGGATTCACGAATAAATATTACACTGAATAATATGCTTTGTTTGTTCACTTTTATGGTTCGAATGTGTAAATACATGTTTCCAAATAAATGTTTATGACTATGATTAGCTATATAGCAGGACAATGCATTGGTATTTATATGTGCTTGTTTATACATACGTACGTACATATACAAATACATACACATACACACGCACGCACACGCAAACATGTGTGTGTTTGAGGGCAAGCGCGCGTGCGCCACATTCTAGACATACAAGACCCACAGTCCGGAAAGCACTGCCCTTCCGCAAGCAATTCTAAAATCCCCAACCAGCCGGAACCACCACAGTGAGCTCACCCACAAACGGCTTCTCGCCCTTCGCAAGGGTATGTCTCAAAGGCTCTCAGATTGATCGGATGAACGCCCATTTCCACAACTGGGAACTCTAGTCCCAAAACTGTAACTGGAATTTGCTTGACAAGGAGAAGGCTTTTCCACGTGATGAAGTGAACATTCTATTGAATCAATGATTTAGAGAACTACTGGAAGGCAAGCACAAAATTTATTCTGAAGTTATGTACTGATACTGCACGATTAGATTACAGCATTCAGGCTAAAGGCCTAGTGCTGAGTTTGTTTGTTTCTTTGGTGTTTTTACGTTGCATGTAACCAGTGTTTATCCAGCAACGGGACCAACGGCTTTACGTGACTTCCGAACCACGTCGAGAGTGAACTTCTATCACCTAAAAAACACATCTCTGTCCCCTCCATGGAATGTCCGAGAATCGAACTCGGCCCACCGGGGTGGCAGGCATAAAAGAGACTAAAAAGAGACACCGACAGAAAGGCTTATAGAAGAGGGTCATGAGTCAGATGGAAGAAAGAGAATATGAACGGAGGTACAGAAAAAGGAATGATAGAGGTTGCAGCTAGGGGCCGAAGGGACGCTACAAAGAAAGTAATGCATATGGTGCACCACTTGAGGTGAGCTGACGGCGCTAACCCTTACACAAGGGGATAATCCATGACACCATGTCATTTATCCTATCCCT
>NC_061091.1:23207619-23225119 GCF_015104395.2 Macrobrachium nipponense
GGAAAATGAAAGAAGAGAAGTGCCGAGATCTTTCGGTCTTAACGACCCTTTGCTAGAGTCTTGCCCCTAGTAAAGGGGCGGTAAGACCGAAAGATCTCGGCAGTTCTCGTTTTTCATTTTCCTCTGTGGTATTACCTTTATTTATATATAGCATCACGTTTTATATATTTCGTGATCAAGTTATTCATATATATATAAATAAATGTGTGTGTGTGAGTGTGTGTGTTACAAATGCTCAGTTTCAATAACAGCAGTAAGATTAAAATACAATTGAAATTTTCGAGAAATTCCCAATAAACTCAGCCATACACATACTTAGTTAGGCAACCAAACGGGAGGAATAAACTAAGAGTAAACTTGATAGACAAGGTGCGTCCAATGAGCGGGAAATCGTAATGTATAACAAATCCAGATCGCTAACGAAAAACAATGCATCAGCTCTTGACTCACTTTTTTATTGACACAAGATCACGGGCATCAAGTTTTTGGCATGTATCGAAATGCTCACTAAAATCTATGCAAACAAAAACCCAGGTCATTCCCAAATCTTACGAGCCCACAATACGGGTTATCTACATATTTCAATTGAACTAAAACACAAAGTTACAATTAGAGGTACAGCCATGCTCAAAAATGATGCTACATGTCTGCATAAGGTTTCGTTCAAAATTCAAAACCTGGCAACTAACATGCTGCACATTTATCTCTTACTTCAATGCAAAACCACAATTATTTCATAAAATAAAGGCATATGTCTCAGAAGAGTGAAATCTGTCATATTATCAAATCTGTAAGAAAATATCACTTACAACCATATTTCTGAAAAACAGTGATGAACCATTCTCAAACCTTTCGTTCACTCATCGCTGATGCGTTCAGCAAAAAATTTCTTTATCGAGCTTAGATTCAAATGTTAAAATGATAAATTATAAAAAACCATAAAAAGGTCCCATAACATTATGATGTCTTTAATTGCAACCATAAAATTTGCAATAGTTCTATTTGTGGGCAGGGAGCCTGTGATTCCCGACCACTCAAGTGACGGCAACCTGAACCATCTGGAACAACGCCTACAATAAATAGAGACAGCGAGGTAACCATGAAAATAGGAATAGTTGGCCTGTCATAAAAAAATAATGCTGTTTGTGTTATATTTCTCAACCACTTCAAAAATAATGGTTTATTGGCAAATATTCGCCAAGATTTTGTTCCACAGCCTAGGCATGTTAATTTGCTTTACTTACTAAAAACACATAAAGCACCTAGCAATCACAATTCCAGTTTCTTGCCAGAATGCATATGAAGTTAACTATACATTCTTGCACTTCAAGTTAGCTTATGAACAAATCAATTATACTGTTATATGTTGTAGAGGTAGCTACGAAGACCACTTCCACTAGCAAGTTAGCGTGCTGGCATTGACGAGATCATTAACCTTATCACACGGTGCTTTGAAATAATGTTAAAAAAAAATTAATTCATGTCACATAGATAAAAGAATTATATCAATTTATAAAGGAGATCATACTCATATACCCATAAGGAAAATAGTGTTTTTTGTGAATTCACAAACTTGTTACATGTATGACATTGGAAATAATAATAATATAAAAAAAGTTTACACTACCTGGCAATGTTACACTGAGTCTGAGATTTTGGACGACACAAGAAGAACGATTTTGCTTCAGATTTGAGCACTACAGTACATCCGTTCTTTGGGATACGAATGTGGGCAAGGTTTACTACACGTTTCTCGGTTCAGTGCAAAGGCAGTTATGGACAATGACCAGTAAATACTGTAAAGATTTTACTCCTAGAACCACAATCAACCACAATTAAAATTCCAACGAGAATCCATATACATCCTGTATACATCTCCACAGTCCATCATGAAAATCATTATTTTACTAATACCAATTTCACTGTAAATAAGTTGCGCTCAATAAGTGGAAACTTGCATCTGATTCGCCACCATATTTCTTAACTGGCCCTTTCTCGATAAATCGCGTTGCCTTCACATTTCACAGGACTCTTTCAATAGGTCTCTACAAAATACTCAATATTCCATTTAAACAAAGTCCTCTTCAAAACGAAGATCCACTTCCAAACAAACCACAAAAATGTAAAGGTTTGATCCTTGTTTGATGAGTGAAACGACACCTTCATTCAATTCTCCGACATTGAAATCTTTCGTCTATAAGCAGATGAGTGGCATAAACGAGATTAACAACATATCTTGGCAATGTATAATTTCCTTATATAAGTTTCTTTTATTCTGTTGAGAGACCCACACCTAAAAGCACACACAAACCAACAAAACATATATACATACTAAATGAAAAATCGCATAGCAGTGGGGAATTACATAACGGTCCAGGAAGTAATTAACATTGTTGAAAAACAGTCAACTAATTCATTAACTATCTACAATCAAATTAAGAAACGGGTGGAAATGATAAAATGAACTGCTGCCTTCATCAAATCTATGTTGAAAAAAGTGAAAAAAAAAGAAAAAAAAAAAGTCGGGTGAAGAGCTGAAAACCTCAAATTAATTCACAAAAAACTATAATCAGCCGAAGCGTGGGGGATCGCAATAGGCAAACTCAAACACGCCGAGAATGCTAGATATTTATCGCGTCCAAAACTTCGAAACTTCTCCTTCAAGCAGAGTCACACATAGTTCGGAACTTCGCCAAACTTCTCCTCCAGACTCTCCAGCGACGGCGACGATGAAATGATTTCCACACAAAAGACCACTCGAAAAGAACCTGGGTAATTTGCCGGGAGCCTCTAAGCCTCAGTTCGCCGAAAGGAAGGCTCGAGAATCACGAGGAAAGTGACGGAAAAGTTACAGAATCGTCAGGAATCTCTTTAAGGACGTGATCATATCAATGGGTAGGTCGTTAAGAATCACTCAACGGGTTTTGCCGGCGCGTTATCAATACGTTCAGCGATATTTCCCGTCAAGATTTCATCAAATGTGAAAGCAAAGTTAAATACAGTAATTCTATTGTATTCATCATGTCTGAAGTGCTTGTATACATACTCATTATCTGCTTATTTGAAAGTCAATATGCCATACTCATACATACTCATCATTTGCTTATTTGAAAATTAATACACACAGAAATGCATACGTACAATTCAATTATCTATTCTAAACTTACATTCGATACGAATGTATATATATGGTACTGAACGCACACAGTTTCTAATATCATACGATAATTCGTACTTGAAATACTTTTACCATAATTTTAGGAATCAATGGAACAGAAACGATTTGCCAACTTATCTTTCTCCAAAAATCAAACATATTTTAGCACACCTAATATTTAGGATAATTAACAGAAAACATTTTGATGATTCTTAAATTCGGGTCCCAGAGAGAGAGAGAGAGAGAGAGAGAGAGAGAGAGAGAGAGAGAGAGTACACGTGCAGGTCCTAACAAATGAACTATGAACGCATATGAATATCAAAACCAAAAGACATGTGTACCATAAACACAGTTGTCACATTGCGCAGGTGTGTGTGTCTTGTAAACCGAACGAGACTAAAACTGTAATACGAATTTACGACATACTATCATATTCTATTATCAATTAAAGTATCCCATTTTAAAAAAAATGAATCCTCAAAAACATAATAATAATAATCATAATACTCTTAAAAAGAATGGCAGAATTAAGCAAGTTGATTTTATATATTGTTTTTTTCTATATTTCTTACAATTCGCTTCTCAGGCTCAGCGATGTTTCTGAGTAACTGGCCATTATTCATATTGGGAATTCTCAAAAATTGTAAATGCTGAAGATAATCTTTTATTTTATTAAAACAGGATCTCAAGCAGGGGTCGTCGTCAGTGCCGGTATTATTCCGTAGGCGTAGTTCAATTCCGGACCGGGGTCGTCTTTCGTTTAGAGCTGGTGTTTATGCTGGTATAGCTGGTGTAGCTGGTATCACGTGACGTTTCGACCTTCTCGCAGGTCATCTTCGGAGGAGTCGGTTGAAGGGACTGTAGTAAGAAAGTCTGAAGGGCGGTATTTATAGCAGCTCGGACCTAGAATTGGAATCTCATTGGTCGGGCCGGTCTTGAGCGAAGCCGTGGGTCTCGCATTGATGGTCGGGGAGATTCTGTCGTGCGAGCGCCATAGTAGTGTGCCTGGGGATGAACGTCTGGAATTCTGTCTGCAGCAGGAGTCCTATCATCCTGTGAGGGCTCCTGATTATCTGGCATTGTCGGGGGGTCGTTCGCTACTCTCCCTGCGGCGATGGGAAGGAGAAACGTTTCCTGGGTGATATTTAAATCTGGTTTCTCCTTTCCTATATGTAGGGCTTCTAGGAGGCGCAGACGTCGGGGATCCGTTGTCTGGTCTATTATCTCGATATTAGGGATAATATCGTTTCTCTTTATTCGTTTGTTATGAGCAGTCCTGGCGTGGTTAAATGTGGCTCCTTCTTGGGCGTAGCAGGAGATTCGCTTGGAGAAACGCATGGAGGTCATACCGACGTATTAGCCGAGGCATCCTCGGACAGGGCATGTATATCGGTAGACCACACTCGTCTTTTTCAAGGGATCCTGCAGAGGGGCCGAAGGGTTGTTTCTCATCACCAGGCTGCCCGGTGGGGCTGACGTTTTCCTAGATGATGTTTTTGAAGTCTTGCTCGTCCTCCTTCGCTGAGTCTGAGAAGCGAATTGTAAAAAAAATAGAAAAAAACAATATATAAAATCAACTCGCTTAATTCTGCCATTCTTTTTAACAGCATTTGCCCAAATCCATCATCAACTCTTTATAGCCGCAATCTGGGATTCCCATTATAGATTATGTGCCTTTGCCATTGTTTACCTGATGCTGCTGTCTTCCGGTGCCGTCTACGCTCTTTCGTTCCCTGCCCTGGGTGACCTTCCAAATTTGGTTTCTTCACTTGCATTTCTTTTTCCTTGATGAAATTCTTTACCTATTTATTTCAGGTCAGTGTTCCTCTAATTTTAAACTGTTTGCTCTCCTGATTAGGTTATGGAATGGAATGAAATATAAAATTGACGCCAAATTTAGTTTCTACAGTTTTGAATTTCTTTTTCTTTAATGAAATTCTTTACCTATTTATTTAACGTTAGCGTTCCTCTAATTTTTAACTGATTGCTCCTCTGATTAGCTTATGGAATGGAATGAAATATAGGATTTACACCAAAGGCCAAGTACTGGGACCTACGAGTCCATTCAGTGCTGAAATTGAAAGTAAAACATTACATTATTAACTTAACGTGAAGTGGTCTTTGTAATTAATCATCATCATTAGTATTACTCATACTAACAAGGATCAAACAAAAAGGACAAAAATTAAACATGATTATATATTCTCAGTTATAAGTGGGAACACTAAATAACTGAACAGAAATAGTCTGTCAATTCACGGCCATCTATAGTTGGCCGTGATCAATTCGGTACATCAATTAATTAAAACCTACGGCCAAACAGACCCTTGTTTCACCAAAAAAAAAAAAGTTTTATTTGATGAGAAATATTTTTTATGTAGTTTAACATTACTCATTTTTATATTATAATTCTAATACATAAATCATAAATATCTTATCCTACAATTCCTGTATCTTCATCTCAACGCAAAACAATTTTTTCAGACCATTTTAAACTTTCCTAACTAGCCCACCTCCCCCCCAAACAACAACAAAGTACTTTGTAGGCTTACTCCCTGAGTAAGCTAAAAGTTTGAAAGGTGTAACAGGAGGAAAGCCTTGCATTTCCACATGAAACTATTGTTAGATGGAGGTGGAAAGTAATATAGAAGAAAGAGAAGATGAACGGAGGTACAATAAAAGGGATGAAATGGGTCGCGGTTAGGGGTCGAAGGGACGCTGCAAAAACCTAAAGTAATGCCTACAGTGCACCCAGTGAGGGGCACTGACGCCCTTCCCTGGGTGACCTTTCAAATTAACTGTCTTCACTTCCATATTATTTTCTTTGACGACATGGTTAAACTATTTATTTCGTGATGAATAACACCACGATGATGCGAATTCTACATTTGGAATAAGCACCGTTTCCCGTGAACTGCAAAAATCTCTATCAGCCAAGCCTTAAAAGGTACGAGTATATTTACTTGAAATATCTTTTTGTAAAAAAAAAAAAAAAAAAAAAAAAAAAACTATAATAATAAACTCCCCCGGAGACATGACACAGCCACCCAATTCTGCAGACTGATTTATCTGACCCGGATGGGGCGGGGTAGGTAGGGGGAACGGGATGGCAGGGGGACATCCCCCTCCTGCAAATCTGTTTGGGTGCCCGGAAGGGGGGTCGGGGTAGAGGAGACATTAGCTACATTGCAGCTATGCGCGTTAACAAGCTCGTATTCATTTTTACCTATAATAAAGATCACCATCTGTCCACTAGAGTTGTCTAGGAATAACGTAATAGTTCAATTATGCGAAGCAGTTTATTGTCTTCCATAAAATACGAAGAATAAATTTCTCTAGCTACAAATGCGCTTCTAAAATTGGAAGAAAGAACATCCCACGAAAAGAGAGAAATGAACGAAATCTCTCTCAGGTATAAAGACCATTTTATGAATAGAAACGAGGAAGGAGAATTCAAATTCTATGCCGGTACGTTAAAAGTAATTTAAAAATTCACAACGTTCCAAAAACTGACTTACGGTGCAACCACGGTCCAGATAGGCCCTGGGTGCAACTATGCTGTTTCCGGTGCAAGCAGCCAAATAACGTGAAACGAAATAACTACAAAACAAAATATTATCTGGTAGAATTAAACCATACGTTTTGTCAACAACAACAACAACAACAATAATAATAATAATAATAATAATAATAATAATAATAATAATAATAATAATAATAATAATAATAATAATAATAATAAATACTCGCATATCATGAGTCACGGAATTGAGAAACAAACAAATATTTAAAGTTAAATCTCTACACAGCATTTGGGAATATGCTGAGATTTATTATTAAATATATCTAACCATACATAACTGTGGATTTAATATTTCAATATAATAATAATAATAATAATAATAATAATAATAATAATAATAATAATAATAATAATAATAATAATAATAATAATAATAATAATAATAATAATAATAAAAACGGTATTTTTGAAGAGAATGTTCTATCATCACTCTTCATAATTTTTCGGGTGACTTACACGCAACATAATGTCACTTAATTAACTAATTTAAACTTTAAAAAAAACGCGTTTAAAACCCATGTTTTAATATATTCTATTTTACTTTTGAATCAGTTAAGTAAAAAAAATTTCGATATTGTCGCATAAAAATGTGATAACCTGCTCACACAAACGTAATACCATCCAGGTCACGAGCGAAGTGAATCCAGCCTACTTTACATAAAAGGGATCAGAGGTGATTCACTAGATCCTGCAAATCCCAAATCGCTTATGTGTGTGTGAGAGAGAGAGAGAGAGAGAGAGAGAGAGAGAGAGAGAGAGAGAGAGAGAGAGAGAGGGGTGATCTTATGAAATCATTGCTAGAGAAAATGCAAGGCTGATTCTACACCATAAAAAAAGGTCCCATAGATTCTGACTGAACTAAATAGGAGAAATCCCTACTTGACATGCTATTTACACGAATGTTCCGACCTTGCAAACTACCCAACAGATACACAGAGCCAAATAAAAAAAAAATAAATAAATAAACAAACAAAGGAAGGAAGGAAGGAAAGATTTCCATATTAAAAGAATGCCTTAAAAAAAGGAATAGGAGAAATCACCAATTAATATGCCGTTTAAACCAATGTCCGAAGCTTGCAAACTACACGTAGAAACACGAGTCGAATAAATAAAGAAATAAAGGAAGGAAGAAAGAAAGGAAGAAAGGAATTAATGAAAGAAAGAATGAATGAAGGAAGGAAGGATTTCCAGATTAAAAGAATAGTTTACAAACAAAGGGACAGGGGAAATCCTTACTTAATATGCTATTCACACCAATGTCAGGAGCTTGCAAACTACCCTACAGAAACACCAAGGGCCGATCTCATTGACATTCCGACCAGGATAACCAGCCAGTGCAAATCAGGCACTCGGAACGAAGGCAGGACCTGCCCCGAAGCCACAAACTGCTGCTGGTGCTACTGCTGCTAAGGATTAGAATCCTAGATTCTCGAGACTTGGTTTCAAAAATAACCGGTTAGCAAAATAGCTCCAGTATGGTGCGGAAGTTTTGGGAAGAAGTTAGTTAAGAAATGCTACTTGCATGTTAAAATTCATTTCTCTCTCTCTCTCTCTCTGTGTATATATATATAGATATGTATATATATATTATATATATATATATATATATATATATATAAGATTTTATATTTTTTTACATATATATATGTGTATGTTTATATGTGTGTGTATGTACCAGTATACGTATATACATCATATATATATATATATATATATATATATATATATATGTATAACTGAATCACGAAAGTTAGGAACGTGATAAATCCATAAATAAAGATAAATGCCACGAAGGAAAAATAAACGAAGGAGTCTGCAAGATCTTTCGACTTTAAAGCCCTTTACTGAGCAGATACTCTGCTCAATAAAGGGCTTTTAAAGTCGAAAGATCTTGCAGACTCCTTCGTTTATTTTTCCTTCGTGGCATTTATCTTTATTTATATATATATATATATATATACATCGAGCTACAAATGTCCTTTAATATCTAATTCACTCTACCTCGGAATTAATATATTTTCATATATTCTTAACCGAAAGGGAATTTTATTAGGCGAAAATTGAATTGTCGGCGCCCGGACGCGAGCCCAGGACACCATACAAATCCAGGAACGTCAGTGAAGCTCTATATATATTATATATATATATATATATATATATATATATATATATATATATATATATATAAAATGATATACGTATACTATACATACACACACATATAAACACACACATATATATGTATAAAATATAAAATATAATATATATATTTACATATACTTGTTTACCCCTCAATCTAAATATCGCGCCAAATATTCTAAATACTAAAAGAACAGCAAATAACAAGAGGGAAATGGGTGACTCAAACGCGGAGCCGACCATGATGCTCATAGGTAAGTTTATATGATATATAAAATATTGAACAACACTGTCAATGCCGTTCCTTGGATTCCCGGATGTTACATGAAACCCATTATCAGAAACCAGTAGCCCAATGACGCATTTCTCTCTCTCTCTCTCTCTCTCTCTCTCTCTCTCTCTCTCTCTCTCTCTCTCTCTCGAACATAAACTATGAGAAATGTAGTAGGTAACAATTACACCTATTTATTTGTAAAAAATCTAAATATATTTAATGAAAACGTTGGTAAACAGACAAAAATATGTTTTAAAATGTTAAAAGACTATATATGGCAGAACACTATTCCACAAATATATATATATATATATATATATATATATATATATATATATATATATATATATATATATATATATTCTAAGCATAAAAATAATGCTAACATTTTCAGTATACAGCATGAGTATTAACAACAACAGAAATAAAAAAAAAAAAAAATAAGTAAACATACACACCCGCACACAAATAAAAATGGTAACGGTATTTCGCAAACGCACTACAATTCATGTCACGATCGAGGCAAATCTCGCCTATTTTTCATAAAAGGTCCTGAATCGCTTCTCTGAAAGATAGTATTTTGTTTGATCTCTTTGGAGAGGACATCGCCATCTATCAGTCACAGAGAGAGAGAGAGAGAGAGAGAGAGAGAGAGAGAGAGAGAGAGAGAGAGAGAGAGAGAATTCAGTACTGTCATATTTTGAGGAAACTAGTTCATGAAATTGCAAAACTAATCAGGTACCCTTGACCTTGCAAAGACAGTTTCAGCATATGCTCTGTGTGTGTGTGTGTGTGTGTAAAACCTAGTACCAAAAATCAACATCAATAGCATAGATAAAGATTTCTACTTTTTGTACGAATAACGCTAATCACAAAAGGATTTTATTATATAATTCACCAACAGAATTTCTCTAACGCATCCCAAATAGTGTGCTCTATTCCTCAATGACGTCATCGCTGTCTAGTGATGACGTCACATAAAGTAGTAAGACTGAATTCACCGTATATATTAAATGTCAGACAAAAAAAGAAAGAAAAAAAAAAAAAAAAGGGTGGGGATGAACCTGAAGCAAAGAAGCGAACTGAAATAAGGAGTAATTGATTTAACACTGTAACCTGGCGTCACGACAATTACGGTCGTCGATGGCGGCGCCACAGGGTACAAAGAACTGTAAAAATGTAATCTCTTGTAGTATAAACAATCCCATCAAGAACGATACCTTTCCGTAATACAAGTTTTATAATGAGTATATGAATAATTTTGCACAGTTTAATCAGAGCAAGTATCGTAGTAGCAAGGCGCTGAGAAAAAAAAAAAAAAAACCGCCACCTTCATTCCATGTTGTGGTTTACGAAAGAAACATATAAACAAGGCAAAAATGCGCCACAAGTGTCTTCGGCGCAATCAAGTTTTCTGTCAAGCCGCTACAGCGTATAATCAAGGCCACCGACAATAGACCTCTTTCGGTGGTCTTGGAATAATGCTGTATGAGACGCGGCCCTTAAAACTTCAACCAGGGTCCGGTAGTGGCGTATCCCATAACGTTGCCATAAGCTCAATTATGGCTAACTTTAACCTTAAATAAAAACTGCTGAGGCTAGAGGGCTGCAATTTTGGCATGTTTGATGATTGGGAGGTGGATGATCAACATACTAATTTGCAGCGCTCTAGCCTCAGTAGTTTTTAATATCTGAGGACGGAGAGTAAAAGTGTGGACGGAATAAAGTGCGGACGGACTGACAAAGCCGGCACAGTAGCTTTCTTTTACAGAAAACGAAAAAGGAATTCCTTTATCATAAATCTTTCTAAGAATACCTAATGACAATGGAATGCCTCTATACTCTCTAATATTTCATGACAAGCCTTCAATCCAAGTGGGGAATAAATGAAGAGTCTACCCTTTCCTTTCCTTTCCTTTCCGTGATGGGATTCATACCTATGACCGCGAGATACAAAGACTTTCCCCAGACCGGGAGCTCTGTTCACAATCGCCAATCAATCTTGCATCTTTTGCAGACATGACCCACTTTGCAGTTTCCTAAAACAAAGAATGTTCCACTTCTATTAAAAGAGCACTCCCTCAAGTACGTCTAGTTTTAGAAATGTATTAACCAAGAGTGACTCTGAAGTCTTGTTCTTGCCCCATACTAAGAGGTATAATCCATATGGTAGTTGAGATTCATCTCTGCATTTTGCTCATTTGGGAACGTTATCTGGCCTTCAAATTAGTCGAATACCTACAGAACTTTGACGAAAAATGCAGACAAAAGTAGAATTTGTTTCAGTATAATGTAATATTTAACAGGAAATTTGTTTTTTGAAACCCAAATGATATATGACCTCTGCTGATGAGAGTTTCAGATGGTAAAAACATCTTGGAGACCTTACCTTACCTTACAGACCTTACATCTTGTTTGCGCTGCCCCAGGTCCCTCAGTGTGAGGCACCTCGAATGTCTACCAGAGAGTTGCTAGTGCATCTTCCGGTATATTTTGCATCTTTCAATCTTGGATGGTCTGGGATGCAGCTTAGATATTTGTCGAGCTTATTCTTAAACACATCTACGCTCACTCCTGATATATTTCTCAGATGAGCTGGCAACGCACTGAATAGACGCTGCATTATCGATGCTGGTGCGTAGTGGATTAATGTCCTGTGTGCTTTCCTTATTTTTCCTGGTATAGTTTTGGGCACTATTAATTTACCTCTGCTTGCTCTTTCTGATATTTTTAGCTCCATGATGTTTTCGGCAATTCCTTCTATCTGTTTTCATGCCAGAATTATCATGTAGCGTTCTCTTCTCCTTTCTAGACTATATAATTTTAAAAATTGTAGTCTTTCCCAATAGTCAAGATCTTTAACTTCTTCTATTCTAGCTGTAAAAGACCTTTGTACACTCTATTTGTGCTATATCATATTGCAATATTCAAGTGGAATACGAACATGTGTGTTATAAAGCATCATCATTTCCGCTTTTCATATTTTTTTATATGTTCTCACGGTGGACTAACAGTTGGGTTTGTGTACTTTTTCCGGGTACAAAACCATGTTGTCCTATATTAAACAAATTATTTTGTATTAAATGTTTCATAATACTTTTCTTCATTACTCTTTCATACAGTTTCATAATATGTGATGTTAGACTCACAGGCCTATAATTACTTGCCTCTAGTCTTGATCCACTTTTGAAAGTAGAGGTAATATATGTTAATTTGTGCTCATCATAAATCTTGCCTGTATCTACACTTTGTCTTAATAATATTGCAAGTGGCTTTGCAATAGAATGAACAATTGTCTTTAACAAAATAGCAGGGACACCATCAGGCCCAGCTGCAGCTTTATTTTTAATTTCATTAATAGCCTGCACAATATCAGCTTCATTAATATCTATGTCTGCTAAATATTCACTATTCTCATCCCTTACTTCTGTATCATTATCTTCATTATCAATTCTAGGGGTGGATTCTCTCTCATATCTTTCTGCCAATATGTTGCACATTTCCTTTTTTTCATTCGTTAATCTCCCTTCAATTCTTAGAGGGCCTATTTCTATTCTTCTTTTATTCATCTTTTTTGCATACGAGTACAATAGTTTGGGGTTTTGCTTGATATTTACTAGGGTTTTTTCTTCCAAGTCCCGTTTTTCATTTTCTTTTGATTGTATAATCTTTTGTTCTGCATTTTCTATCTTACTTTTTAGTTCCATCACTTTTCATGCATTTTTTCTTTTGCAAGACCTTTTGTCCACTTTCTGATTTTCTGGAACAAGATCCTTCTGTCTCTTGGTATGCATGACTGATGTTTACTTTTCTTCTTCAGTATATATCTATCCACTATTTTCTCTAATAATATTTTATATAATATCTCCGTATTTACCTTTATATCATCACTTACGAAAATGGTCAGAAATAAATGAAGAATTAAACAAAGATGTTATCCTAATCTTTGTTTAATTCTTCATTTATTTCTGACCATTTTATATTTTTACTGTAGAAGTTGTATTTTCCAAATCCTTCCCACTTTTTCATTTCTTGCTTATCTCTGTTTTCACTTGCTTGGAATGGACTGTTAATTCTATGACATTATGGTCGGAAATACTCGCATTATAAACTATTATTTCTTTAACATAATTCACCTCGTTCACAAATACTAGGTCTAAAATATTTTCCTTTCTTGTTGGCAGGTGATTTATTTGTTGAATGTTGTATTCTAGTAGCATATCTAATAGCTTTTCTGCACTACTATTACTCTCTTTTTTTATATGTATAAATACAACCACAATCTCCTATTCGTTCTTTCCAGTCTACGAAAGGAAAGTTAAAGTCTCCGGATAAGGAGAATAGTCCAGTCCTTGTGATTTCTACATATATCATCCAATTTTTCTATTATTGTGTCAAACTCTTTAGTATTAGGGGATCTATATACTACTATGTTCATTAATTTTTCAGATTCAAATTCTACCGCTATTAGTTCACATTCTGAGTTACTATATTTTTCATATATTTTCCTTGTTTTTTCTTTTTCCCATATATCGCGGTTCCCCCTTGATTCCTATTTTTCCTATCTGATCTATAAGTTTGGAACCATTTTATTTGATCGTCATTACCAGTCTCTTGTTTCACTTATATTCACTTATATAGGTTTCACTTATATTCATTATATCTAATTTCTTTTCAATTTTGGTTAGTTTTTCTAAGTACTCTATTTTTCTTTTTGAGTTACTTGTAACTAAACCCTGCGCATTCATCATTATGATAGTTTGCGTGTTATCTCCTTCATTTAATATGAGAGAGAGAGAGAGAGAGAGAGAGAGAGAGAGAGAAGAGAAGAGAGAGAGATCATTACTGTTCGTATTGGCGGTTTCCTAAAACAAAGAATATTGCACTTCTCTTCACAGGAGAGCACACGCAAGTGTATCTACTGCTAGAAATGCGTTTACCAGGAGTGACTGATTAATGCCTGGTTTTGGCGCCATATTAAGAGGTATATTCCATTCAGAAATTGGCGCGTGGCTTCATCTATGTATCTTGCTCATTTGGGAACGTTATCTGGCCTTCAAACTAGGTCGAGTTAGCTCCTTGCACATTTATCAAAGTGCATGGAATAAACTCTGTACTTGAAGCGCGTTTATTCTCTGCAGTTTGATAAGAACAAAAGTAGACAGTAACCTATTTACATTAAACGAAAACCATGTTTTTCATATTAAAAGTCAATAATATTACTGTTACACTATTTTATAAAGTATTTTACTCATACTATTTATGCATTTTCATACTAAAACCCTTCAAGTCTTCAAAAAGGTTCTTAGTCTTTCCGTGAATCAGTATGAGACTAAGAGGTACAGACATTTGTATCTGGCGTTCCATCCAGATACCGGTAAGATTTTCCATTTCTTCTATTACTCTCCGCCTTCTCTTACTTAAAATTATTGACTGTATAGGCACAGCACTTCTCATGTGCTCCATAATTTTGTTTTTATTCTTCACAATTGTGCCGATGGTCGAACAATTCATAATGGCACGCTACGTCAACCATTTCTTCACCACTTCTAACTTCTTTTATACAGCCACTTTATTTTCCAACGAGATGGCTTGCTGCTTTTCAAACACTACCACTTTCATCAGTGGCCTTGCTCTTGTCATTGGCCATGATATATTAATGGATGCGGTGAATATTTCGCGATAAAAACGCATAAATGAATCTCCGCACGGGAGATGGATGAAATCTTAGCACTAGCAGAGGTACAAAGAAACTGGGATACGTAGTGGCGCCAGCTACTGTGGTGTCCAGTCTTGGTAGCTTCAAAAATAATAACTAAGTCGAGTCAGGCCCTCACAACAAAATCTGGAATTGCAGGTCGCGGCCCGAAGCCCTCCAAACAAAAATTGAACTTACGAGCACGGTTGGCATTCGTGGTTACTAAGGGATAAATGCAATCTTGCACTTTTTTCGAGGCGTGTTTATTGGGTGTCATTTTGTATCTCAGTCTTCGTTAGTGGGTGATTTAGGGATGAGTGATTAACAAGTATCGGGTGTTTTTGCTGCGGTTTTCGACATGCTAAGTTTTTTTATATCCTATTTTTTTAAAGTGAAGTGTAGTTAGTGCTATTAGGAGACGGTGATTGTTAGGATTCGATGGAAAGGGAAATGATTGTTTTTTTCTATTAGTTTCTTTGCATTTTAATTGCTTTTTCCCCATTTCTCTTTCTGTAATCATTTTTATTTTCCTCTCATATTGAGTTGTTGTATGGTTGCAACGTGTTTTTGGACGTGTAGGGTTTAGGGTTTGGGGAATTGTAGAATTCCTGGGTGGAGATAGGACCGAGTGACCTACGGGCGCGGTCATCTGGGTGCCGTATCAGCATTTCTTCGGTGGTGACAGGCGTCCCTTTCGCCTTTCGAAGTTCATCAGCATTTAGTGCTTGCAAGCAGCCTGTGGTGATATTGGAGGGACAGTTTGATTTCTGGTGGAATTTTCTTTTTTTTTTTCCTCCTCCTCTTTCTTTCTTTCCTCGGGGAAACTTTGTTTCCAACTTGACCAACATTATGATTTGAGCGTCAGCTGTTGTGCGCGGGCATAAAGAGTGATTTTTCTTTCCTGTGGAGTTTTGTGAATCATTGTTGGATTAAAGTAATATTAATATTTTGGTCTTTCTTGTGTGTTGTTGTGTAAGATTTTTTATATCATATGCGTTTGCGATCGGGGAAGGTTCTTATAGGGGTGTGGAGTAATTATCATTCTCGTATAAACCAGAAAAGGGAAGAGAAGTACTAGTGGCTTCGTCAATTGCAGCCTTTCGCAGGGTTAGTCATTGGTGTCATGCGTCAGCTAAGTTGAAATTTTCATCGAGTCAGTTCAAGACCATTTGAATTCGAAGAAAATCTCAAATGAAACGGAGGCGTTCATTGAGGCTAAAAGGTTTCTCGCTTTGCATATAGGAGACATTGGCTGACGCTGCCTTAATTTTCAATTTCAAAAGTGTCAGACTTGGGACGACCTCAAAGGTTTTCTTAGAACTGCGTACGGGCCACCTGAGTGTGGGGATTTAGTCATGGATATACTGTGTATATATGTATATATATATATATATATATATATATATATATATATATATATATATATAATATATATATTATGTATATATATATATATATATATATATATATATATATATATATATATATATATACACAGTATCTTTCCAAATATGTCTCGTGGATTTGAGTTAAAAAAAAAAAAAAATATATATATATATATATATTATATATATATATATATATATATATATATATATATATATATATTCAAGTACTCAAATCCATGAGACAGTAATCATTCAAACCAGCATACCTGGAAAGATAAATCAAATCAGATTCCTAATTAGTGGGGGATCATGGAAGAGGGCTTAGGTCTTAATCGCACAAGTTAAAGAGCTACTTTAAATCATAGTGATGACTGTGGTAATCAATGTCATCAATAAAGTCTGTATCACAGAGACTCATAAATTCTGTACCGAAATGACACTCCAACTGGAGAGAAAATAAAAAGGAGTGAGGGCGACACGTTTCGAGGGATGGTATCCAAGATTATAAATGAATAAAAATGCATAATAGGATAAAAACGGAAAACATGCCTTGAGGAATAACCTCTTCAGAATATGCAATGATTGCGTATGGAATACAAAGATAGTTTTCTTGCTTTTTTTTCAGAATAATTTAATCAAGCGAATTCTTTACATTCCCCTATCCCCCAAAACCGATACATAAATAAACAAAATCCTACCGAGTAAACCACCGAAAATTCTCGGTATAGGTCTCTACTCCCTTTCCATGAATATTTTCCCAAAGTTCCATTTGGGGGATTCCTTTGATGTTGATGTTCAGACGGAACTTATCACCGTCAGTGTTTTATCCCATCTCTAATTCTTATCCCGTGATGTTTTCTGCTTCTCTTCTCACGGTGGTATTTATTCTATCGCCTTCTTTGTGTCTTTTGTGTTACTGTTTGTTCTGTTCTTTTAAAATACTATTTCCCCCAATCTTCTGTTTTGTGTTATTATTATTTCTTCTATTTCTCTATACATCCGTTTTGCTATTATTTCGTCTATTTTCTTAAATGATATTACCCCCCATCTTCTTTTTAGTTATCATTTAGTCTATTTACTATTTACCCACACTTTCTGTTGTCTATGTATTATTTATACATTTTTTCGTCTATTTGTTATTTATATATATATATGTATATATAAATATATATATAAATATATATATATATATATATATATATATATATCTATATATATATATATATATATATATATTAAAGTGTGCGTGTTTGTGTATGTA
>NC_061091.1:23230119-23232619 GCF_015104395.2 Macrobrachium nipponense
CAAGCATGGCAAGAACTGTGACAGTGAATGAAATAAAGATACGGATAGGGAACTTCATAAAGATAGATGACAACTGATAGAAATCTTCATAATAAATATGAATGACCGATGATAAGGATTTCTGAGACAGGCTCGTGTAAAATCGTGAATAGCAAGTCAAATAAATCAAATACGAAACTTCAGTAAATTACAAATGAGAAATATAAGAACATTACAACTTCATAAGTCAACTCAAAATACTTAGTCAAGGCTATAATATCTTGCATAACGTCCTTCTCAGACTTATACTGTAACCATAAAAAGTACAAAATAAACAAAACTATAGATGTTGTGCTTCCAGGTGACAAAAAATAAAAAAATTACCCAAGAAATCATGTTTTCCAAGAAGTGAAAAGAAACCATATCGTGGGAAGGAACTTCAATATTTTTACCATTCTTCGGCATCTCAGAGGTCAAATTCCAAGTTGACCTTTGCTGCTAATTACGACCTTGAATCTGACCTCACTTGACACCTCGGCTTCGTAAGTGGAACATATTTTTTTTCTTATCAAATTGAAATCTCTACCTTTCATGGTGTAAAAGTTATATGCAAGGGAAAAAAATTCTAAACTTTTTCGGATGGATGGACATACAACAGTCGAGATTGGGTGACTGACAAACGGGCGACAGAAAGGTCAATGAACGGACGACACAGGTCGTTCAAGAAGGCCAGAGCAGAAAATGATTAACCTAACTTTGAGCTCCCGAGCGAAACTTTCTTTTTCATTTAATGACGGAGTCTTGGAAACTTTAACGGCACCAGATCTGTAACCGAGGAGCTTTAAGAGCTTTATGCCTGATTTTTAATTTCTTAAAAGTTTTAAAGGGATACTGTCAATCTTTATGTGGTTCTCAAACATTTTTCTATAGCTATTAAATATTCAAAAGGGACTCCCAACAGATTAATGGGATATTTCAGAAGTTACATAAGATCTTTTCCTGCACTCTAATGCCCATTTAACATACTTAAAAATACAACCCTTCCTAATTTAAATAGATCGTTTAAAATTTTCTTTGCATATTCAATATTATATCATAAACCGTTAACTGGCTACCTTACTGCATACCTAATCTTTCACACCTTTTCATGACTAAAAGGTAGCTTAACAAAAACGTTACCAAACCACTCTCTCTCTCTCTCTCTCTCTCTCTCTCTCTCTCTCTCTCTCTCTCTCTCTCTCAAAATGTCAAGGACGAGACTAAGTAGCTTATCAATAGTAGATGGCAGAAAACGGGAGATGGAACGGAAAGTCTACCCAAGGGGGAGGGGGGAGAGGTGGGAGATGGGGGGGGGGAGAGGGGGAGGGGGGATTAGGGGGGTGGGGGGGGGCGCCTGAGGGTAAGAGCATTGGGAGAATTCAGAAGTCTGGTTCCTAAATCCGATTTGGTTTCTGCGCTTTATGTCTACAGACTTTCCACGAGGCTAAAATTATCTCAGGAAGTAAGTTACAAACAGACTGATACACACACACACACACACGCACAAACACACAATTTTAAAAATTACACAAAGCTCTTGAAGGTTTGTTGATTTGCAACACGAAACCTTCCTTTCTTGTTCAGAGAGAGAGAGAGAGAAGATTACGAGAGAGAGAGAGAGAGAGTGAGAGAGAGAGAGAGAGAGTTTAGATAGAGTTTATCAGTTACATAGCATACCTTAAAAGGTCTATTTAGCTATAAAATTCAAAATTTCTTTTCTAAACACAGAGAGAGAGAGAGAGAGAGAGAGAGAGAGAGAGAGAGAGAGAGAGAGAGAGAGAGAGAGAATTTCAAAATACCTGAAGGCCTATGGACTTCTACCTTGAAAAACTCCTGTCTCATTCCCTGAGAGAGAAAGAGAGAGAGAGAGAGAGAGAGAGAGAGAGAGAGAGAGAGAGAGAGAGAGAGAGAGAGAGAGAGAGAGAAGGGGGCGGGGGCGCTTCACAATTACGAATTCTCCACCTTTCCCTTCTCCGAATTCTCAGGAATAAACAGCTGCAGATTAAGCTAATGGCATTTGCTATTAATATTGAGGTACCATTAAGATAATCACAACAGCTGGGCCGGACAGACTTTTAATCAAGTGCCATCTAAATAAACGACCGGGGGGTGGGGGGTAATTTTCCCCCTGCACCCACTACGTAAATATTCATGGCAGTGGTTAATGTAACGGAGCAGCTATCATTAGTGAGGCTGTTTAAGCTAACGAGTGTGCTGTTCTTCAATAAAAAAAAAAATACAACTGGTGAGAATCGGAAAATAAACTTGAATTTAACTGGTAATGATATATATATATATATATATATATATATATATATATATATATATACATATATTATACATATATGCCTATTTGTTTATGTATACACACATACATATACATATAATATGTGACGTCGATGACCTAAGTTGTTGTGACGCCATGGTACATTTTTGCATTTTTTTTATATATGTGTGAATGAAATATAAAAGTATATGAACT
>NC_061091.1:23240119-23250119 GCF_015104395.2 Macrobrachium nipponense
ATTACATGAATACTGAGGAATACTATGTATCAAGTAATTATATGAATACTGAGGAATACTATGTATCAAGTAATTATATGAATACTGAGGAATACTATGTATCAAGTAATTACATGAATACTGAAGAATACTATGTATCAAGTAATTAATTACATGAATACTGAGGAATACTATGTATCAAGTAATTATATGAATACTGAGCAATACTATGTATCAAGTAATTATATGAATACTGAGGAATACCATGTATCAAGTAATTATATCTGTAAGACATAGGGATTTTGATTAATAATATATTGTTCGTACGTTCTCTGTGGCCTATGGAATGTGGAGGACAGTGCAGAGGTAACGACCTGAGAGTAGCTGATGAATGAGTTCTAGGGGATGGCGTGAGATAAAAGTGCTTAATTCAGGAAGTCAATGTACGACAGTTTATGAACTCTTCTCAAAGTGCCTTTGGGAAACTAGATGCAGCTAGAACCGTGAGGCGCTATCGAACTGTGTGTTCGTATGTGCGTGCGCCGCTTCTATTTATAATGTATCACTAGCCAAGTCTATGGGAAGACTTGCACAGACATTCGGGGGAGGAAGGCGAAGCCATGATGGCAGATGCCAAAGTGTTTTTATTTATCAGTGAGTGATATTCCGGTTGGGAATGGGTAAGTGTTACCTTTACTTTAGCCAAAGGGATGGCTTGTTTGATATCTTGTAAGATGTTCCATTTTATTAACTTTGTCTTTAAACTTGTGTGTGTACTTACCGGGATGTGTTCTGTATCTTTGAACAGACGGACCTGGAATACCGGGGTACAGAGTTCCCAGGGTGAGGGGAGGTTTTGGGGACTTTTGGGGACTTGACGAATGAGTTGTTTTCAAGTTAGTCTGTAAGACTGGATTACTTAGTTAATTGATTTAGTTATTCTTTGTAAATAAACGTTATGTTATGATGCAACTCTCTCATTTTCATTACCTGTTAGAATGGAGAGAAAGAGGTGGAGAGAGAGAGAGAGAGAGAGAGAGAAGAGAGAGAGAGAGAGAGAGAGAGAGAGAGAGAGAGAGAGAGATTCCTTGGAGAGAGAGATAGGGGTCTGCCTTCCGTTTCGTGTCCACGCTTACCTTATGAATACTGGGGGTTCTTCCCCCCATGTTATAGTGGTGTCAGCGGTTAAGAGGGGATGTAGAAAGTCTTCTTTCTTTTTTATGCCTAGGAACGCCAATGCAGAGATGGTTGGCCAGTTAGAAGATAAAAAGGGTAGAGAAAATATCTGTCCGTGGGATGGGGGGATGAGGAAAGAAAATTTCTATTAGGGTCATCAAATTTGCTCGTACCGAGATTCTTCAGGGCGGGAGTCGTGAGACAAGCAACTCAGTCTAGTTCATGAGTGAGTGTTGCTAGGGGTCATCTCACCGGTCCCGTTTGTACTGTGCCGACGAGATTTACGCGTTTTTACGGAGAATTTCGAGTTCTTTTTTCCCATTATGGAGTGGTGAGTGTTAAACTATTGTTTTGAAGGAGTGGGTTTTGTTTAAATATTTCAGGGAAATGGGATTGGTTCAAGAGGTCAACAATTTTTCTTGTCTTTGCCCCATAGTGACGTGTTTTCTTTTATTTGCCAAGTTGTTTAATAAATAGACGTATGCATTCGTCTTTGTTTAAAACATAGGAGTGTATTTTCCTATGCAATGGAACTGTGCTTTAGATAAGAATTTGGCTAGTGACACAGAGCGGCCACAATTATACGGGTCTCAGCACATTTCTGCAGAGAGGCGCCTTGCATTGCGAGGGTACGGGCATCCCTTGGGAGGGTAGTTGCATGGAAGGTACCATTAGCCTCCCTCGAGAGATAGTGCAGGGATGGGCACTAGTGTATGCCTTGGGAAGGGGTCCTCAGACACTGTTCAAGGGGAGATGGGGGATACTACTGGTATGCCTCGGGCTGTTCTGCGCTCGACTGAGGGGTTGTTGCAGGGGGGGGGAGAAATTTTTTTTTCTCAGTGTGGGGGTGAACTCCCCTTTTCTTTTCTTTTTTTTTTTCTTTGTGTTGGGATGGTCTGGCCTTGACATTGAATGCTAATATATCAGCTGATTGATTAGTTGATGAAGTGAAAATGCCCGTAGAGTCTTTTTTTTAGAAAAGAGATTTTTTTTCTCTCTCTCTTGGACGAAGAGAAAAGGAAATAAAAAGAGATTTTTCTTTTCCGTGAATGAGGGGAAAAGTAGTTAACATGCACAGGATGTGTTATATGTTTCTTTGTGCCTTGAAAGACACAAATAGGGGGAATAAGGGGGACACAGATTATTTTTTTTATTGTGTTGGAGAAATTACTTTGAAAATGCCGATGATTGGTGTTGTATCTGTGTTGTGTGGCAATGGTGTTATGTCATGGTGTTGTATGCTGGAGAAATTGTATGTCATAGGATTCAGCAATACTGTGTATGCTATTTGAATTTCACCCTTACTTGAGATTTTTGCTATGGAGAGTTATTATTATTGTTATTATTAATAATTATTATACTTGAGATGTGTCACGGGAGGTTTGCTTAAGTATAATTATCATTACGGGAGAATTGTTTTGCGAGAGATTTGAGATATTTCATGGGAGATTGTTCTATAATTATTACAGATAATTATTCAAGGAGAATTATTACAATGAATTAATGGGAGAAGTCTTGTGTTAATTATTTGTTGAGTTCTTGTAACTTTGGAGAATATTTTCAGTGATTCACGGGGATGAGTTTTGCTGAATTTTGATGAATCTGACTGAATCTTGGTGAATTGTGTGAAATTTGCTGAATTTTTTGCTGAATTTTTGGAGAATGGACAAGCATTAACATTGGTGATATTTTTTGTACTGATACTGATGATTTTGATGATAGCAATTTTTTTGATGATTTTGTGATAGTGATATTTCTGATACTGATTTTTTATGTACTAATACGTGGGTGTTTTAATGCTGTCAAGGGAGGTGAAATCTTTTGTGAATTTGGGAGGAACTAACAACACATTGTTTTAGTTTTTTTTTCTCTTTTTTTTATGAGTTCAGCAGATAATTGCTTGACATCTAGTGAGTTACGGGAGATAGTTAATGGTGCCGTTGATTTTTCTTTTCTCCTTTTTTGGAAATTAGCCATCGCTGACACAAGTTTTTTTTACCAAGGGTGAATTTGAATTTATTTTTTCTCTCCAGTTGGTGTGGATTTTTTTTTTAATGTCTCAGTTCATGACTTAGAGTCATTGTTCGGGGACGTGTTTGTGTTTTAGCTATTTGATGCTATAGAGAAATATATGGGAGAATTTTTTGCACGTTTTGAATGCATACGTAATGGCACTACATTTTTTCTCTGGATATTTGTGTTCCAGAAATTGTGAGTTTTCTTGCACAATACATTAGTTGTATTTGTGACAACTTTGTGAGAGATAGGAAACTTGGTTAAGTTTTCTAATGGCTATGTCGTAGTGCATATGGGGAAGTCTTGGTTAAGACACTTTGAATTTGGAATTCTGTTATAATGACTTGTGGCACGTTGGTGGTTTTTTCTAGAATTTTCTAGACAGTTTTTATTTGCCGAGTTTTTGCCCTTTTTTTAGCAGTTATGCTAAATGGAGTGAGTTTTATATGTTTTTGACTATAACATTGAGTGATTCTTTGAGAATTGGAGTTATAATTGGAGTTAAATTAATTTGAGATTAGATTTGGAGAGATAATTGGAGGTATATATTATTTTGGAGTTATAGTTTGAGAAAATTAATGGGTAGGGCATATCATATATTTTGGCCATTTTTTGATATTTGGCCAAGTGTGATATGATCCCCCCCCCCCCCCCTATGTTTAGTTCAATTATTTTGCAGCCATCTTTGTTGCAAATGGAGACACATATTTGGAAGATTACTGGGGCAAATATTTGTGAGTTGTTGGAGTTAGATGCCTTGAGAGCACATTTTTTGGAGATATATTTTTTGGAGCCTTGTTTTGTTCCACATGGAGTTATTGGGGAAATAGAGGTAAATATTTTGTATTTGCCGAAATAGAGGTGATTATTCTCTATTCTTGGAGTGGTGTCTTTTTTTTTACTGACATGTGGCTATTGGAGAAATAAAGAGAATAATATAGGGGGTTGGTTATTAACCAAATGGAGGAAATATTTTTATAACCGGAGTGGTGTTATTATTAATATGGTGTCTCATAATGGAGTTGGAATTAATCTTGGGCGGGTGACCCTTTTTTTTTGTGGTTATGGGAGTTTTTTTCGAGTCAAGAGAAGATTTCTGTGGTTCTTTTTTTTTGGTTTCGTGTCTATTTAGAGGCGAATGGCATTACTGCATTAAGAGTCATTTGGAGATGTGTGCATTTTTCATGTTCACAAGTGTGTTATTCTTGGAGAAATATAATTTGGGGAAAAGTCATGTTGAGAGAATAAGTCTTCGAGACAAATTTTTGAACACATTAGTCATATCCTGGAGTTAATTCTGTGAAATGTGTCAGTTAGACCTTTTTTTCTTGAGAATCATGAGTTTCCAAACTTATGTGTCTGACTAGACAATTTTTGTGCTGTTGTGAGCATGCGTCCGCAGGCGATTTTTCTGCTGACAAGCGATGTGATGAGCCGTGTGCTGAGCGTGTGCTGATTCTTTTCTTCTGATGGTGATAGATCAGAATTTTTGCAATATCTGGAAATGTTGGCTATAGCATTTCACGAAAGCGCATGTGTGAGAGTTTGCTTTCTGGCAAATTCCGGGGCTTTACATGGGGAAAACGCGGGAGTTATGCATATTATACATGTATTTTGTGATTGGGGAAATCTACTTGTGATTATCTTTTTATTATTTTTCTTCCTTTTCCTATGAGAGATATGATTTGGGGATTGAGCTTAAGTAGCATTTCTTTTTTGGACGGGAGATTTGATTTTACCGGGAGATGTGATTTTTCTAGGGTTGTTACTTAAGTAATGGGAGTTTGACATTAAGTCTCATTGTGATTAATTATTGAGCAGTAAAGGGGTTTTTGCTGTTAAAAGTTGGAGATTTTTGCTGATTTTGTGGGTTGTCAGACCTTGAGAGAACATTTTTGGGTCTGGGAGTTACGAGATTCTTTTTTTCCCTTGGGCTTATTACGATTTTTTTCTTTTTTTTTTTTTTTTGTGAGCACATTCGAGTTTGAAATGTGAGTGCAGAATTCCGTGGAGTTGCTGTGATTTCTGAGTTGTGTGTGTGCTGATGTGCGAGTTTGGAGAATTGAGTTGGAGAACTTGATGTTTTTTTTTCTTAGAGAGTTGTGATAATGACTTGTCATTTTAGTAGTCATATTGAAGGGAGTTAATTGGGAGACGTTCAGTTAGTATTTCTGACCTTTTTGAGATCATTGTTTGATAGAGGTAGTATGTTTGGGTTAATTTTCTTAGATTGACCAAAGACTTGACTGACATACTAACGTACGCCAAAAGTCGTTCCCCGACACCAGCAAGACGTCCACCAGCCGTGCCGAGAGGTTGCTGCCATGTTGCCCAGGGTGATTACAAGTATTTCCATGATGGGTGATCGCGAGAATTCTACAGCGTGTTTTTTGGGGATCTACAAGAAGCCGAGAGAGTCTTCTACGATGAGGGAGGCATTCCGTCTTCCTACAGTTGCTACAGCCTGCTATAGCCTGTTGCTGTCTGTTCAGCTACTTGCAGACAAGCGAAGAGGGATATTCAAGAATCCTAATGCAGAAAATATGAGAGAAAATGCGTTTTGTGTTATTGGGAGATAAAGCGTGATAAGACTTTATTTTATAGTGCCAGAGACGTGCAGTTTTACTTATTTTGTTTTAAGCCAGCCAGTGTTTTGTGTTTTTAAGGTCAATTTTTGCTTAGGCGGGGGGCTAGCAATTATAGGTGGCCGAGCTATCTGTAAGACATTAGGGATTTTTTGATTAATAATATATTGTTCGTACGTTCTCTGTGACCTATGGAATGTGGAGGACAGTGCAGAGGTAACGACCTGAGAGTAGCTGATGAATGAGTTCTAGGGGATGGCGTGAGATAAAAGTGCTTAATTCAGGAAGTCAATGTACGACAGTTTATGAACTCTTCTCAAAGTGCCTTTGGGAAACTAGATGCAGCTAGAACCGTGAGGCGCTATCGAACTGTGTGTTCGTATGTGCGTGTGCGCCTCTTCTATTTATAATGTATCACTAGCCAAGTCTATGGGAAGACTTGCACAGACATTCGGGGGAGGAAGGCGAAGCCATGATGGCAGATGCCAAAGTGTTTTTATTTATCAGTGAGTGATATTCCGGTTGGGAATGGGTAAGTGTTACCTTTACTTTAGCCAAAGGGATGGCTTGTTTGATATCTTGTAAGATGTTCCATTTTATTAACTTTGTCTTTAAACTTGTGTGTGTACTTACCGGGATGTGTTCTGTATCTTTGAACAGACGGACCTGGAATACCGGGGTACAGAGTTCCCAGGGAGAGGTGTGGACTTTTGGGTGACTTGACAATGAGTTGTTTTTAAGTTAGTCTGTAAGACTGGATTACTTAGTTAATTGATTTAGTTATTCTTGTAAATAAACGTTATGTTATGATGCAACTCTCTCATTTTCATTACCTGTTAGAATGGAGAGAGAGAGAGAGAGAGAGAGAGAGAGAGAGAGAGAGAGAGAGAGAGAGAGAGAGAGTGATTCCTTGGAGAGAGAGAGAGAGAGATAGGGGTCTGCCTTCCGTTTCGTGTCCACGCTTACCTTATGAATACTGGGGGTTCTTCCCCCCATGTTATATATGAATACTGAGGAATACCATGTATCAAGTAATTACATGAATACTGAGGAATACTATGTATCAAGTAATTACATGAATACTGAGGAATGCCATGTATCAAGTAATTATATGAATACTGAGGAATACTATGTATCAAGTAATTACATGAATACTGAGGAATACCATGTATCAAGTAATTACATGAATACTGAGGAATACCATGTATCAAGTAATTACATGAATACTGAGGAATGCCATGTATCAAGTAATTATATGAATACTGAGGAATACTATGTATCAAGTAATTACATGAATACTGAGAAATACTATGTATCAAGTAATTACATGAAAACTGAGGAATACCATGTATCAAGTAATTATATGAATACTGTGGAATACTATGTATCATGTAATTACGTAAATATTGAGGAATACTATGTATCAAGTAATTACATGAAAAGAGAGGAATACTATGTATCAGAATACTGAGGAAAACTATGTATAATGTAATTATGAATACCGAGGAATACTATGTATCAAGTAATTATATAAATATTGAGTTATACTAAGTACCATCCAATTAATGTAAATAATGAGGAACATAATTATATAAATATTATGGAACACTACGTATCACGTGATTATGTAAATGTTGAGAAACACAAACTAGCATGTAAAAGTATAAATACTAGGGAACATTAAACAGCTCGTAATTTTGTAAATATTAAGGTACCCTCAGTAGCACCTTATAATAGAATAAATATTGAGGAACACAAGTATCAAGTAATCATAATGTAAGTATTGAGGATCAGAGTAAAACCTAATGATGTAAATAAAGAGAAGCATAACTATATAAATACTGAGGAACACTACGTTTTTCATTACAGGTGTAGGTTTGCCGTGTGTGTTCCTTAGTATCTACGTAAAGAACAGGTTATACATACTGTATGTGTTCCCCAATGTCGTTGTAGCTACGTGCTGCGTATTGTTCCTCAGTATTTTTATTATTACATGCTACTTAGTGTTCCTCTCTCTCTCTCTCTCTCTCTCTCTCTCTCTCTCTCTCTTCTCTCTCTCTCTCTCTCTCTCTATATATATATATATATAGTATATATATATATATATATATATATATATATATATATATATATATATTATATATATATATATATATATATAATATATATATATATATATAGAGGAACACTAAGTAGCAGGTAATAATAAAAATACTGAGGAACAATATATATCATATATATATATATATAATATATATATATATATATATATATATGTATATATAGTATATATATATATATATATATATATAAATATATATATAGAGACACTAAGTAGCAGGTAATAATAAAAATACTGAGGAACAATACGCAGCACGTAGCTACAACGACATTGGGGAACACATACAGTATGTAAACCTGTTCTTTACGTAGATACTATGGAACACACAAGGCAAACCTACACCTGTAATGAAGAACAAAAGTAACACGGCAATATCACCAACATCCTTGAATAAAAGTAACGCAAAAATTACACCAGTAATTACATCAATAAATTACCACAGGTAAAACATTAACCAACTAACTCCTTACGACAAATTACGCTTTAATTGCCATAATATCAAAAGCCACAAGTCACATTTTAATATGGAACAAGGCCACAGGGGCCACTGACTTGAAATTCAAGCTTCCGAAGAATATGGTGTTCATTAAGAAGTAAGACGAGGTAAAGGTAAATGCAGAAAAAAGAGGACCCCACTCATTAACAAAAAACTCAATAAATTAAAACGTATTAAAATGCTAGGAGAATAGTATCGAGGTAGTAATATATTGAGCCTTCGCTTGTCCAACGGTGTGAGGAACAAAGGACCTCTGGAGCTGTGAAGTTCGACAGCGAGGGAAATTTACTGCATATTGATGCAGCTGTTCAGCGAATCTGGTTGCTCTCTCTCGGCAGATAAAGTGGATCGGGGATCTGTTGTGAATGTGAAAGCTCTCTATTGAAATAACAAACAAGAGACCACCCGTCGATGGTCCAAGTCATAACTACTTCTATTACAAAACAGAACTCGACGACCGTGAACCACTATCTAAGAGAGATAAATCTCTGGCAAAATGAAAAAGTGGACCAAGAACACTTATGGAACTCCAGACTCAATAGAGATAACTAAAGATCCCGTCCATGATAACTCGCTGCTGCCTTCCTGTAAGGAAATCTTGAAGTTAAACATATCCACCCCCTCCAAGATTCTGAAGTCTATAAATAAGTGCCTTGTGATTTACTATATAGAAAGCAGCACTAAAATCTATCTGAATTACTCTGCACTCAAAACCCTTATCAAGGTTATGTTGCAAATGGTATGTCAAGTCTAAAAAGAGCATCGTAGGTACCTAGCTGTTTCCTACATGCATACTGACTCTCAGCTAACAATCCTTTAGTTTCAACCTAATTATATAGTGGATTAAAAGTAAGTTTTTAGCAACTTTGGAGAGCACAGGGATAATAGGGTTTACCCTGTAGTTACTGCAGTCTGCAGATATGCCACTCTTTGGAACAGGCACTGTATTAACTTGGGAGACAACGCGGTAGAAGCTTTTTTTAACAAAGGGAAGAAACCAGCAGGGTCTTCTCCACCCCAGCTATCAAGATTATCTTAAAATCCCTGGAGAGAAATGCAAATTTTGTAAGGAGAGGTTCAGGATGACAAGTAACAGGAGGAGGGATATCCTCAGCTGACTGCTTCGCTTCAAAAGCTTGAGAAAGCAGTTCAGCCTTTTCCCTAGTGCCAATAACCAATCTACCGTCATCTGTTAGTAGTGGTGGAGTGGAA
Organism: Macrobrachium nipponense; assembly: GCF_015104395.2. Classification (NCBI taxonomy): domain Eukaryota; kingdom Metazoa; phylum Arthropoda; class Malacostraca; order Decapoda; family Palaemonidae; genus Macrobrachium; species Macrobrachium nipponense. The sequence continues at coordinate 23,249,706 of NC_061091.1, forward strand.
GACGATCAAGATCCTAAGGCAGATAATGCCAATTTGGCCCGCCTCAGATGACGCTGAGTAATTACTTCCAGTTTGCTCTTCTAAGACTTATTGTAATGTCTCTCGGCTGTATGGTAAGTTCTATCGGCGGCACGGCGAGACAACAAAAATGATGCATTTTTCATCAACGATTTCGTCTCCATGTGTTGAATTTCGTCTGTTTGTCATGGTAGGCTCGTCTATATGTATCATCAAACCATGGCTGGTCATTTGTCTTAAATTTGATATCAAGGCAACGGTTGCTGGAAAATCCATTAGAATATATATTATGCATTCTTTATTGAGTAAAACTGATCGATTTGACAGATTTATGTTAACTGAAGGACTTTCTTTTAAAATATTTAGTATTATCTCTCTTTCTGAATGATATTGCAC
>NC_061091.1:23252619-23277619 GCF_015104395.2 Macrobrachium nipponense
AACACACACACACACACCAGTTCATACACACATATTTCTCCAGCCACAGGAAACAAGTGAATATGGGAGTAATGATAGTGATGGGCCATCAGGGCTTATATAGGATTTGCAGTCCCGAATTCTTAGAGGAAGAGCCGGAATATCTGAGGGAGAGTTTTAGGAGATTAGGATACCCTGAGCATGGGTGGGAACGGCCACACATTAAGGAAAGGAAAAAACTATTTTGGGGAGAGGGGAAACGAAAGAAAAGGAACATTTGAAAGGGAAGAACATAATTGCAGTCCCGGACAACAATACCATTACTCCAGGACGCTAGATCATTCTAAATTGATAGGCAGTTACGAAAGCACCATAGGAATAATATAGAAATAAAAAGTTGGTAGACGGGGAAGAGGTAAGACGAGAGGACGGGGGGAGGGTTTACATGGCAGGCGTAATATACCTAGACCGTGTGTATCTCTAGTGTGAAGAATATACGAATTTTTTACAGAAACACAAACAAAAAAGGTCAGACTGATTGTAGAGAATGCCCTCATAACATGCTCATACAATCTAATGGCAGGCAACACTGGAAACGGCATTAAAGACAGCCTACCAGGAAAAATAGTCTACTCTACAACAGAACAGAAACGCAAAAACACAAGGCTAAGGTCACGAGGGCGTGCCAAACGGCCAAAAGGGAGAAGGAACTGGATAAACAAGGGTTTGGAAAATAAAAGCTGCATATTACCACAAATAAAATCCAGAAAGGAAAATAAAAGTTGTATATTACAGCAGATAAAAGTCAGGAAGGAAAATAAAAGCTGTTTTATAACCGGAGATAAAATCCAGTATGGAAAAATAAAAGCTGTAAATTATCGCAGATAAATATTTAGATATATAAACAAATAAGTATATATATATATATATATATATATATATATATATATATATATTAAGTAATACATGATGAGCATTCTAGATCCAAAAGTAAATGGAAGAACGCAGACCAGACCACAAATTGATAAATGTCGGTATCTGAATAGTACAACAACAGCTATCTTCGAAGCCGCCGGAAATTCAATCTAAATTCATATAAAATACGCGAACAAGTCTATAGATACGACCGCAGCCTATAAACGCAAATACACGATTAATCTAAACGAGAACGATTCAGATGACGCATGTTTTTCCAAGTATCCCGGGAACTGCCGTCCAGTGACCTCCTGATGCAGCAAATACCGTTTTCCCAAAATTACTGTCCAATGGCCTCCTGCTGCAGCAAAAACTGTTTTCCCAAACGACTGCCCAATGATCTCCTACTTCAGCAAAAACTGTTTTCCTCAAGTGATGTCTACAGTGCACCACATGAGATGCACTGATGGCACTACCCCTCTACGAGAGTAATATTGCCCTATGAGGAAAACTACTTTATAAGGAACCACACATATCTTAAGACTTGATTATTTTTTCACGAAGCAATAATGCCTAGTATTATTAAACATGCGCATTTTCCTTTCCAAATTACATTTATTAATCTATACATGTATGAATGTGTATCAAGACCCCAAGAGAGAGAGAGAGAGAGAGAGGAGAGAGAGAGAGAGAGAGAGGAGGCTGTTTCCACTAAGCTTTTCAGCAAATGTATTCTGACAGCGTCAAATGACTTGGCTGAAACAAAATGTTTGTTCTTTGGGAAAACCACATTAGCAAGTTACTGCCACGCCAAGAGTTTCCAACGGTTTATGATTTTCTCTTAGAAGCTGAAGACATAATAAAAATACGAAAAAAAGACAATAAATAAAAGTAAATTGGTAATTGCGGAAATTAATTTTAATTATACGATCAGCTCTATATTATAATTATTATTATCATCATTATTATTATTATTGAAACTATATGACTCACATATATATCTATATATATATACATATGTGTATGTGTGTATATACATACATATATACATACACACATATATGTATATGTATGTATAATTGTTATGTTCTCTGGCTTGCATATTGCACTCCATTTTAGTGATCAGTCCATAGCAGTTGGACGAAAGCTATAAGCTCTGTACATATATATTTTCTAACACACTATGTATTGTAAGTAGAATTTCATTGTGGACTTTACCGAACATGTGTACACACACACACACACACACACACACACACACACATATATATATATATATATATATATATATATATATGTGTGTGTGTGTGTGTGTGTGTGTGTGTGTGGTGTGTTCGTGGAAAACCACTCAGATGTCGCGAATTCCCGTCTCTCCCCCAGGTAATGAAAAATCACTTTCTCTGTATCATGATCAGTTAATGCTGCAGTGTGGGATCTGTGGTGGGAAGCTTCAATTTCGAGTCAGTGGCCCTGTGCGCGTATTCCACGTGGACAGGTTTCAGGTATTGAAATAATAATAATAATAATAATAAAATAATAATAATAATAATAATAATAACAGAGTTTAAACTAGATATGGTCTGGATAATGCTTCAAGTAAGAAACGATCGAAGATAAACTAAAAATAATAACTTTTATAAAATACAATACATTCGCACATATAAAAAAAATTAACATGGGTATGAGTACACCGATATTTATGTTTTCATATATGCACATCTGTTATGAAAAATGGGAATTGAATTTGCTACGTTCCTAGTGATTCTTATCATATTTTAAGACATGAAGGTGAACAACTGTAAGACAATGTACGTTCTAAAACTTTCTGACACCTCACAAACACACTCACACTAGAGAGAGAGAGAGAGAGAGAGAGAGAGAGAGAGAGAGAGAGAGAGAGGGGGGGGGGGGGGAAGGGATGGGGAGGGCGACACGGCAAAGCACATCTGACTTGGCACAAATGCAAATGGGATTTGCAAGGTCTGAATTCTGATGAGGTATTGAAACTAATCCTACGCCGGGTATCTTCTTTCAAAGGGGATGGACTGAGAGGGTATTATTCTCTAGACTGAGCCTCCAGCCGAGGGAGGGGAAGAGGTGGGGAAGGACTGAAGGATGCGCTCCAACGAGGAAGGAACCTAAGTGCAATGGGAGAGGAGCAATTCTGTTGCGATTCAATTTTATTTAAATGAAGAAATACATGCATGTATATCAAGGCTAATTTCAGAAGAAATCCATACACTTACAAAAATTAAAAATATATACACACATATAATCAACATACACAAAGATGCATTTAGAATCTACTGGTCACTTTTTACCAGATACGTGTGTCATTTTCAATAACCACATTCTTAACTTCTAGATTTCTTCACTCCTTGGAAATGCTTGTCATTACTAAGCGTAGACCCAAACGGAGACAGAAATGGAGATATTCCGATGCTCTCGGCCGAGATTCGAATTCACGTCCGGGATACATATTCCTGATTGGCCGTTGATAAGCCAATCTCAGGGCTGGAAACTCTCAGTCTCTCGAGAGAGTTCACACAGGCAGGATGTATGTCCCACCTCTGCTGATGGATACTTTTGAAAGACGTATCCCTCAGGAGAAGTGGATCATACATCCTTCCTTTGCGAACTCTCGAGAGAGATCGAGAGTTTCCAGCCCTGTGACTGGCTTATCAGCGGCAAATCAGGAGCGTCGTAAGGGGCTGGCCTAGACTTCACATGCATGGTTGATGTGAATCTACTATGGTATTGCGCCAGCCCGTGTTTTTTTTTTTTTTTTTTTTTTTTGTCATGCCCTTAGGTTAGGTTAGGTTAGTTCAAAAAAGTAACTTATGAGTAATTTGGGTGTGGGAAACATAATGAGATTAATTGCAAACAAATGGGAAATATAATGAAATTATTTTCAAGAGGATTCTATCTTTTTAAGATATGGCGTCCATAAGTAATTTGGGTGTGGGAAATATAATGAGATTATTTTCAAGCAAATGGGAAATATAATGAAATTATTTTCAAGCAAATGGGAAATATAATGAAATTATTTTCAAGAGGATTCTGTGGTTAGTTTTTGAGATATGGCGTCCATTAATAATTTGGGTGTGGGAGATACAATGAGATTATTTTCAAGAAGATTCTATGAGTTGTTTTTAAGATACGGCGTCCTACTTTTTTCAGGGAAGGTCCCGGTACTCTGTTTACAGTTGGGGAATATGCGTCCTGGATATCAGAACGAAGTAACGATAATGACCTCCGTGGCCAGGTAAGTATCACTATTTTGTTTTGATACCCCGAACGCAAGTTCGAATCTTGGCCAAGTATCAGAAAATCTCCATTTCTTTCTTAGTAATGACAAGCGTTTCCAAAGTGAGAAGGAATCCTGAAGTTAAGATGGAATTGTGGTTATTAAAATTGACACACAAAAAGATGTAACATATACAAAGAGAAATGATTTCATCAAAAGAGAGCTTTGCCCTTTAAGAAACGCTCGAGATCAACGTAGCAGCTGTATCGAGGGTTACCTTATGTGACTTCGAAAACCCCCTACGGATTTGCAGAAGCACATGGGTTCACTTTCAATTCATTTCCATCTTCCACAAAGACGCCAAAGTAGCATTTTAAGTCCTCCACCAACTTTCTCCCTTCCAAAGGTTAACTTCTGAATTAATACAGCCATTGTATCAACCCATTTTCCAAACGGCACAGAAGCAAAAATGATGTACAACTGATGGTTTCGGCCATTTCTTAAAACTGTAGACATAAGAATTTCCAGTTTTCTAACGGGCAGTATGAAAGGCTACTAAATTTACAGATTAAGAATTACAAGGATTCAACACAGATCGTTCAAATTAAGCAACAACCTTAAATAAACACGAATATCCATCGACATTCATATTCAATACAACTCAAGAACAGATGATGTTCATTCAATACCACCCAAGTCTCTTAAAAAGTCAGCGCCTCCCGCCTTCGACAACCGCTGACAGATTCCATTATCTTCTTAACTAATGAAGTTTCATTCACGCCATCTGCAGGTTCTGGCTCTCCTCGAACCAAACACCTCGCCGATGGTGGTGAATATGCATAAATCTCAACGAACACAACCTGTCCTCAATATTATTCAAATGGCGAAGATCAGATCTCTAGACACACACTGATATTCGTGTTTTGAGAGATGAAGACAAAAAATGAAGCAAGAAATCAATAAATAGCTATAAAAATATTACATCTGTAGTCTAACCCCTTTCTGTATTTCAAAAACAGGAAGGAGGAAAGGATTACAGATGCAAAGGCTTCTAAAGGATAGGATGAAATCCTTCTTGAACACGAAATACGATAATGGATTGCATAATCACACGTGGAGCTGAAAGCTGCTGTGAGATTCCAAACGCTTCGTAGCACTGAACCTTTGTGTATTTGGAATAACATCATATCATACAATATTCTGCTTCCACCAAGACTGCAATCATTTTTTTATATTCAATTATTTCCATGATCGAGATCAATTCAATATTCAGTCAGTTCCTTAAGATTTTGCTCGGCCTTCTACACCTTATCTCTCAAGTGTGATTAATCCATCATTTTTCGTCGATTGCTTCCTTATGGGCTTATGGGTTAGACGCAATTTACTATATGTTATCTGCTATAAACTATCTACTATCTACTATATACTATCTGATTTATTTACTATATTCTATAATTTTCTTCTAAGTTAGCAAAAACCGTCAATCTTTTATCGAGCCCTTTGGGATTAAACCCTAATCTCCTACCTACTATCTTTCTTTTAGGATAGGGGTAATACTACATCATATATTACCTACAGCATCCTTCTTCTTTACATCTAATTTTCTCTTAGTTCCCTTTTATCCTTGATCGCTTCACTCTGTGTTAGCCAAGATGTAACGCACTAGTAGCCTAAAGCAATTCTCTGGTATTTTAGTAATTTGCTTACATTTTTATTTGTTTAACTATTCATATGTTCATTTATTTTTCTCTTCTAATAACTGCTCTCTTCCTTCTGTATTTCCTATTACCTGCTGTTACTTCTTTCAAATGAACACCGTATTCTTTACAAGCTAAAATTTAAAGTCAATGGCCCCGTAGGCTGATTCCATGTGGACAGGATCATTTTCTGATATATGATAATAATAACAGCTTAATTTTTTTTTATTCGACATCGCTTCCTGCAGGCTTACAACCAACCTTCCGTCTCCTATCGCTTTCTTAGCCTTCGCCTTTTCTCCTCTTGAGTCAAATCTAGTTGAAAACAGCTCTTCAGTCAAGTGAGCCATCAAACGGAAATATCAACGTAAAGAGATAAAACGACCACCTTCCCAGAACCAAAAGTGCAAAAAGAAAATGAAATCTCCCAATTCCCAGAATAATTCTACGTACCTCTTTCATTTCCAAATAGGAGCAGCTTGCAGGCAGGCAAGAGGCGTCTCAGACTCTTTGAGAGGCATTTGCGAAATCAAGGAAATATGTTCAGATGACTTGAAAAGGCAAACTGCCGCGAAAGAAGAAAGACGCTTACATGAGATTTTACGAGACCTCTCGACATTTCACGAGACCTCAAGGTGCGAGAGCTCACAGCGACAAATGCGCATCGTGGAGAGAAAGTTTGTAAAAATTAAATGAAAATGCCTTAACAGTTAAGTATTCTTGCATGACTAATGAGAGAGAGAGAGAGAGAGAGAGAGAGAGAGAGAGAGAGAGAGAGAGAGAGAGAGAGAGAATTTGTTACTGTACCTAGAATTAAAACATTACTTGGGAACAAACATATATGTAATATGTACACTTTAAAACTCAACACCTTACATGTTTACACATAGCGTAGAAGAGTCCGTACATTCAGTTTACTCACACAAATACACCTCTCTCTCTCTCTCTCTCTCTGTAATATATATATATATATATATATATATATATATATATATATATATATATATATATGTGTGTGTGTGTGTGTGTGTGTGTGTGTGTGTGTGTACATCAGGTAAGGCTGACGAAGTGAAGGTCGGTCACCAATAGGTTATACTTTTATTTATTAAGAGAGAGAGAGAGAGACTATTGCACTGGTTGCAGACTGTCCAGTCCTGAATTTTCCAACGTCAGAAATCATGCAAAAATGTATAGAACTAATCTCGAATACTCTGACTTCTCTGTTTTGGGCCAAACAAGTTGTTTTCATGAACTGCTCAAGGTGAACTCGCATACCTCCTCTGTACAGCTGTATCTGGCTTGACCCGGTCTCGTCGTTGCTTCTCTCTCCTTTTCTTGGTCATTCAGTCTTCAACTTCTGGTCTAACAGGTGTGTGTGTGTTTCTTTTTCCAAATTATTTTGCTCTTTAATGTGCATGTATATAAGTTGGGACTCAAAACGAAATATTTTATATTCCATGTATTTTAAATTCGTACTCTATCTCTCTCTCACACTCTCTCTCAGCCTGGAGAATGTAACAAATTCATTACGAAACGCGTCGGCTTAATAAATGTATCACCAATTGATGGCCGACCTTCACTTCGTCACCCTTTCCATATGCTGGTGTGCTGTGTGGTCTTACTGCACCAACGTCTCCTGTCACACATACATACATATATACATATATGGTATGCATACATAAATACATGTATGTATGATATATATATATAATAATTATGTATATATATATATAAGTAAATTGCTTTCTATATTTTGGCGCTTTTATGGGCCACATTTATTAGATGGAATTCTGTTGTAACAGAACATTTTTACCCGTCATATGATATATGCTATATATATATATGTATAGTATATATAAATATATATATATATATATATAATATATATTATATATATCAAATATACAATTTATATAAATATATTTTCGTATGTATATATATATAAATATATATATATATATACATATACACACACACACATATATATCTATATATAAGAGAGAGAGAGAGAGAGAGAGAGAGACTTTTCCTTGAATACTTCCCATCGACAAGATTAAAGGGACTGTAACCTTAAAGGCCTTCTTGAATATGACATGAACCATATTTAATTTCCGCTTCACAGAATCCGGCTCATTGTTAGCCTCTAACTTCATTTCCTGTCTGGTAGACTGGAAACGAAGAGCACTGACTCTCTCTCTCTCTCTCTCTCTCTCTCTCTCTCTCTCTCTCTCTCTCTCTGAACCTGTAGTATATAAAAAGTGAGATGATATGAATCTTTTAATTCCCTAAACACTTTATCATAATTAACTTTACTGTAAGTTTTACATAATTCTATGCCATTTTGTTATTATTATTATTATTATTATTATTATTATTATTATTATTATTATTATTATTATTATTATTATTATTCCGAAGATGTGCCCTATTCATATGGAACAAGTCCACAGGGGCCCATCACCTACGATTCAAGCCTCCAAAGTTTATTATGATCATTTGAAAGAAATGACAGAAGATAACAGGAAATATGGAAAGAAGAAATCATTCATTAGAAAAGCAACAGATAAATCTATGGAACAATAATTAAATAATAAAAATATACATAAATTAGTAGAGTACACGGTGACTTGTTTTAGAACAGTTGCTGTGAACGAACCAGCGTTTGTGGAGGGGCACAACGTGCTGCTAGTGAGCCTTCCGTTAATGAAAGAACTTGACAGTGACCATTTCGCTATTTATTCTCTGGAGCCGCCTCTTTCTTAACTACTCTCCATACCCGGCGTCTATGACCTTGGCTGCTGTGACGCCTGATATATACAAAGAATTGATCACAGTGAACCGAAGGCGATCAATAAAGCAGATGCGGACTACTACAAAAGACCAAAAAAAACATAAATAAAATAAATAAATAAATAAATATATAAAATAAATAAATAAAAAATCAATCAATCGATCCGTAGAAAAATTAACTGTCAATGACACGAACATAATGAATATTTTCATTACAATTCCAACTATAAATTTTCTATACTGTCAGAAGACTCCCCAAAAAAAGAAGGGTGCAAATAGGAGTTAATTTCGAGAAGTTGAACAGCTAAATGGGAACATGAAGGAAGGCTGAAAAGTGAATAGCAAAAAGCATCTGTAACTGCGCAGAAGGCCACCGCAAAGAACCTTAGTATCACCTAAAGTGCGTCACGCTAGGCAAACTGTTAGTGGTGTCACTCTACTAGGACATGGAATACGAGTGAAAAATATTACATGAAAGTTTTTTACTGTACGTTCATGTTTATTTACATCAAGGAAGGTGGTGTTGCGTGTCCCCCTTATTCAACGTCAGTATAAAAATGAAATACTTTTTTTCATAAATATGCCAGAAATACAGGGCAGGTCCACACGCCGATCTATAAAAAATGAAGCAAAACAAAACAGAAACAAATATAAAATGAAAATTAAAATAACATTGCCAGAAATACATGACAAGTCCTCACACGTATCGGTATAAAAAAAAAATTAAGCAAAATTTATCAGAAACATATATAAAAATCATATTCTTAATAATGCCAAAAATACCAGACAGATCATCACACATATCAATACATAAATGAAGCAAAACAAAACAGGAACAGATATAAAATTAAATTAAAAAGCAAAGCCAGAAATACAAGGCATGTCCTCACTTGTATCAGTAATATATATATATATATATATATATATATATATATATATATATATAGTATATATATATATATATATATATATATATATATGGAAACAAAACAGTAACAGATACATACAGATTTCCGACAACCCTGACTGACCTTGCCTAAGAAAGTCATTTTCGCTGACATACAATATTCATCTTCCTCTGTACATCAAAATTCCGTGCCTCGACTCCTCCTCGCTTATCAATTCTCCCACTTACACCTTCAATTGCCATAGATGGTGTGTCCTCTCTCTCTCTCTCTCATCCTTCCAACCTTTCTCTCGTCTCTCTCTCTCTCTCTCTCTCTCTCTCTCTCCCATGAAGTCTCGGTGACGAATGTGACAGAAAGCGTAGATGTCAAACTTCACTCTTTCAGTGAGACTGCCAAGAATATGGCAAACTCAGGCATCGCTGGATGAAATTTGCAACTGAGGTGAGACGGAAGTAATATGGAGGTAAGAAGGAAGAAAACGTTATAGAATGAATGCATATTTTCTAGAAGATTGCGTATCCCTAAATGTATATATAATACATGAATACGGACATATCTATCTATCTATCTATATATATATATATAATATATTATATATATATATATAATTATATATATATATATATATAATATATATATATATATATATATAATATATATATATATATAAATATATATATATATGTGTGTGTGTGTGTGTGTATATATATATGTTTGTATGTATGTAAGTATGCATGTATGTATTTATGTAAATATATATAATATATATATACATACACACAATATATTTATATCATATACATATATTTATATATATAATATCATACACGCACATAATACTTGGCTACGTATGTATATATACACATACATGCATACAATTCCCTCATGCAGCAAATATGTTAGTTTGTTTGTTTGTTTATATGATGCTTTCACGTTGCAAGGAACCAGTGGTTATTCAACAATGGGACCAACGGCTTTACGTGACTTCAGAACCACGTCGAGACAAAACTTCTATCACCACTACTATCTGACCCCTCAATGAAATGCCCAAGAATCGAACTCGCGACCACCGAGATGGCAAGCAAAGAACATACCAACCACGCCACTGAGGCGCCTGCAGTAAAATATGGACACAGTAAAAGACGAAGGCAATACCTAAAGCTATCGGCTCAGATATTGCGAAGTTCAACTCAATGCGGCGTTCCATTTCTATGCTTATTCGGGTGATAAACTTTCACTTGTTGCGATTCAATATAAAGCAGCCATTAAATTTCCCGCTTCCGAAATTTACCCTCTTTTGTTATATATTTCACATTATCATTTATTTTATTTGACTTCATCCTTTATTTTATACTATCGTCTATTATATACTTCACTTAATTTCTCATTATATTGTACTTCAACATTTCTTTATCCCTTATTTTACATTTCACTTAACCATTTATTTCATTACATTTTATAATTTACTTATTTTTTTATTTTATTATGCTATGATGCAGAAGCTCTTCTCTCTTCCATGTCTTCCTTATCCAGTGACATAATTTGCCTTCCACCGAATAATGATAATAAGAGAAACGTTTATCACACGAGAAACCGTACAAAAGGAGAACGTTCATTCCCGATAATGGAAAATTTGTTTCCATTGTTGTTTTCGCTTTCTCAGGGCGTAAGCCTACAAACTACTTTGTTGTTGTGTTTTTGTTGTTTTTGTTGTTCTGAAAAAATGTGTTTTGCGTTGAGTTAAATATACAGGAATTTTAGGATACGATATTTATGATTTTTTTATCAGAATGAAAATGTAAAAAAAAATAAAAAAATAAATAATGTGCATGTTAAACAGTGCAGAAAAATTATTTTTTTTTTATATAAAATAAAGCGTAGCCTATTTATTTTAATTTTAGTTGGTGAAACAAGGCTCTATTTACTGTAGATTTTACTACGTTTTAATTTACTTGTTATACTCAATGTAGGTTATGTTTCTGTTCAATTATTTTGTGTTTCCATTTATAGATTAGATGATTAACAGAAGACTATCTGTCGTCAAACAAGCATAGTCACTGACCCTGCATTTGAGAGAGAGAGAGAGAGAGGAGAGCGAGAGAGAGAGAGAGAAGAGAGGAAGAGGCGAGAGAGAGAGAGAGAGATTAACTGATGAACAAAAGCCTATCTGGCGTCAAACAAGCATTTTCATTGACCATTGACCCTGCATTTGTTTTCGCCTGCTCGACCGAGATAAGAATATTCCCTTAGAAGGAAGATTTCAATAAGGACAATGCTTCAGCGAACAAACAATAAACGTTATCTTTACTCAACGTTCCTTCAAGCATTAAACGGGCTAATGCTTGCAAACAATGGAAAGAGCATAACATCACGGGTGGATGAGGAGATAAATTTATAACCTGGCAAATAAAAATCAAGTGAAATGCATGAGAGTGTAACTGCAGGAAGGAGAGAGAGAGAGAGAGAGAGAGAGAGGAGAGAGAGAGAGAGAGAGAGAGAGAGAACATAATAACCATATAATGATGGAAGCTTACAGGCACTTATGAAAATTGCATTATATGTCATAGAGGAATAGCGTCGTCTGAAATGCAGTGCAATTGCCAATAGGGTATTTTTTTATTTGGACTTACTTTGTATGTATGTATATATGTATGTATGCATGCATGCATGCATGCATGCATGTTATGTATGGTATATGAATATATAACAATACGATACATACATACATACAATACATATACATACAACATACATACATACATACATACATACATACATATATTATTTTTTATATTAATATATATATATATATATATATATGTGTGTACCCTAAATTCCAATCACCTTTGGGAGTGCGTATGACGACAATAGCTCCGATGACAAAACAAACTCATGGTACATGCGCACGTACGCGAGTGCATGCGACTGTGGATACGCACCCACACAAATCAAGCTGAAGGGGAAGCAGTGTTGCCTATGATGAAAGTGTGTCACTTATGATCAGAAGATCAACTTGACTCACGCGACTTTCATATACAATTTGGGCATATGATATTTTCGAAATAATCATTTTCTCGCGAGATTCATTTTCCATTGAATATTTTCGGAATAAAATAATTTTCGCGAAATTCATTTTCCATTAAATATTTTCGAAATAAAATCATTTTCGCGAGTTCCACTGCCTTTTAAATATTTTCGAAATAAAATAGTCTTCGCCAATTTCTTCTCGTACTGGTCTATCTTTTATGATGATATTATTATATAACCTATACCCTTATTTTTCCTCACAAAATTTGTTTCCTGTTTTTTAACATTCCATACAAAAAATCGATCCACTTATAAATGTTATAATTATTAAAGATTTATGATGAAAAATATATGAATCATCCTTATAGCAAAATCAAGCCTCCCTAGAAAGGAAAAAAAAAACACTTTCTACTTTACGCCTGTTACAGGAATTACTCGAAAAAAAACGGCCTATGAACTCCTTAATATATTCCTATGCTTCACTAAGGAAACCAGAAATTCCTTAGAAACGCTTATAAACAAATATTCAAAGGCGCAGACAATTAAAAGACGGTAGAATGAAAATCAAATGTCTTTAATAAATGCCATAATATGCCTTCGATAATAGTAAAATAAATTGCTTTCTATGGCCCTGCAACTTAATTTAATTTTTTCGCTCGGCTTTTTCCGTCAAAACCTAAAATGATGAATTGCCGAAATCAATGGAAATTTCATGGTGACAAAATGACCCACGTGGTCATAAGCTGAACTCTGTATTTCTACAGATCTGGTGAAATGAACCTTTGCATCATAATATTATATTGTTTGAACTGAAATTAAGAAACATGTTTTTCGTTTGACTTCCTACTAACATATCTGCGGTGCATCGCTGTACTGTGACCCGAATGTACAATATACAATTATGAATGTGACCAAAAATTATGTTTGAAAATAACAACATATATCTTCTCTCATCAAATATGGCAATTTTCGTAATACTTCGGTTGAGATTTAAATACACAGTGCATTTCCTATCCATCTCCGTCTCCAAATGGTACAGTATATGAAATGAGCAGATTCTGAAAAGACGTCACTCATGATCAGTAAAGTATTTTTACTTAAATTCAACAAAAAATAAATAGGACCTCCCTTCGTTTACTTGTACCCTCTGCTAATACATAATCATTTTCCTTATCTCCTGTAGCCTATCGTAATATCTGTCCATTTGCTATCAAGTTGCTAAAAACGAGATACACACTAAAGGTGAAGGATATCTTCTGTCCACCTTCATCGTATAGTTGTTCTTTCCTATTACCCATCGTAACATCTGTCCATTTTCTAACAAGTTGCCAAAAACGAGATACACCCTAATTGTAATGGATAACTTCTACTCACCTTGAGCTTCCTGTCCCTACCACCCCCTGGGTAAACCTCCCCTCCCCCACAATCTATCCAGTCGACTGACTACCTCTCCCCCCGTCAATTCCCTTTCGACAAAAGAAGCCATTAAGGTCGACCTCTTAACCTGAAAGTAAGGTATAATGACTCTTAAAACCCTCTTTACGAACTCGAGAGAAGGGCCCACGTGAAAAGGCTCGCCCAGGCTAAAAGGCCTTGAGAAACGCCAATCGGGTTACCCGCCTCAATAAAATACGTCTTCCCTCTATTTCTCTCTCTCTATAGATATGCATATATATATATATATATATATATATATATATATATATATATATATATATATATATATGATATATACTTATATATATATTCATAATATATATATATATATATATATATATATATATATACACACATATATATATGATATATGTATATATCTTATATATATGCATATATATATATATATATATATATATATATATATATATATATATATATATATATATAACAAACATGTGTAAAGTAATCTCGGTTAATGATAAATCAATCAACAATTACAATTACAATAAGTCTATTTAAATTTAAAGTGATATTCGTTGACGAAGAGAAAACATTCACCTTATTCATACTTCAAGAAATTTGATACGTTGTTATATCTATGTAGGCATGTATACGTTATATACATATATACAAATGTATTTCTTTTTATTCGAGCAACAAATGTCTTTTAATATCTACTTAGCTCTACCTTGGAATTAATATATTTTTATATATGTAAACCGAAGGGGGATTTTATTTTTTTTAAGTTGATAGTAATTTCGTCCTCTAGTGGGTTTCAACCAGCGCCCAGCGGACAGAGAAGAAATCAGGACTTCAGAGACATTATCGATTCGGCTAATAAGTCATAATTATTCATATATATATATATATAATATATATATATATATATATAGATATAATTTTAAAAAATACCTGAAATGGCCACTGACAAATCCTTCTTTTTCTCCTACCTCCTGATGAGGGAATTACTGACGATCTCGGGATGTGTGAAAGTGATGACTAACGCTAATAAGAGGTTTCCAAGCGATCGCTTGCACAACCCCCATCCCAACCGGCACCCGCTCACTGTCCTTTTTGTAAATAATACTCTTTCTATTAAATACTTCCGTTATCACCTGTGAGAAAGATGCAGTGAAACATCTGAAATATATTCCGGTTTTCATAGGGGTATCTTATTTATACTGGCTTCTTTTGTTATGTATTTACGCTCTACAAAAACAATGCGCGTAAACAATATATATATAGTATATGCATATGTGTGTGTGTGTACATGTACACATCTATATATTTTATATATATATATATATATATATATATATATATATATATATATATATATATATATATGCACATATACACATCTATATACATATATGTGTATATAGATATATATTATATATATATATATATATATATATATATATATATATATATATATACACTACACGGATCTTGGAACCATTGAAGCATGTGAAAAACAAGATCCCCAAAAAAGTATTTTCGTCGACGAAAACCCAAGCATCGTATCCATGACATCGCACGAGGCCAATGACGTCACGACCTGTCAAATCGTTCCCGACATAAGGGAAAAAAATTATGAATATAAAAAGGGTCTTATTAAATATAAGAGATTTTCTTCGCCTTCACTCGGCCCAATATGGCTGACCTGGTCCATAAGACGCATAAACTTACTTCCCTTGGGAAATATCTCCCCCAAGGAGGTTTCCTTCCCTCCCCCCGCCCCCCCTTCCTTCATTTTAAATCATAAAGGGCGGCAAAATGGGGTCAACGACCCCTTTTCTTCTGAGATGTGGAGGAAGATGAGGAAAGAAAAAATGGAATATATTTCCGGGAAAAATACCAAAGGACTCTACCAATGTTGTGAACACTCCAGGATCAATTTATTCCATTAATTAATAAAAAAAATTACAAGAAAAGTTTGAGTTATATACTTTAAGACGAATTACGCTAGCAAGTGAAAGCTTCATTAAAATTTCCAAATTATTTCGAGGTAAAACACTTTATTTACGTAGATTACCGTTACAAAAACATAATCTGCATCCTTTTTCTTTACAAAAAGTAAATAAAAGTTGTTGTACAATATTGTATTCTTTTTAAAAAATTCGCAAATAAATCGTGATATACATCACCCTCACTGACATATGGAGGATAGTCTGGAAATATGATTTAATATCGAGGGTCTATTCAGGCCTTATCCACGACCTCCAGATTTCGAATAAAATTATAATCTAGTCAACCTTTTGAGACAGAAGACCCTTTCCTACTGACATACTTCACCATTAGCTTTATTGTGTCTTATAGTAATGTTCTGAAGACTTTACACACCCCCTTTCAGCTTTCTTGTGTCTTAAATTAGTGTTTTGAAGACTTATACAGGTCTTTTGCTTCCTTTTGTGTCCTAGTAATGTTGCGAAGGATTATTAACCTTGTTTCCTTTTAGCCTCCTTGTGTCCTAAAGTAATGTTTGAGGGCTTATAAGCATTGCCTTTTAGCTCCCTTGTGTCCTAAAGGAATGTTCTGAAGCTTATTACATTGCCTTTAGCTCCCTTATGTGCTAAATAAGTTCTGAAGACTTTATTACCATTTCCCTTTTAGCTCCCTTGTGTCCTAAATAATGTTCTGAAGACTTTATCATTGCCTTTTAAGCTTCCCTTGTTGTCCTTAAAGTTGATTGTTCCTGAAAGACTTTCTACTTGCCTTTTCCAGCTTCTTGTGTCCTAAAGTAATTTTTCTTTGACGACTTTATAACATTTGCCTTTTAGATTTCCTTGTGTCCTAAAGTAATTGTTCTGAAGACTTTATACATTGCCTTTTAGCTTTCCCTTGTGTCCTAAAATGTAATGTTCTAAGAACTTATACATTTGCCTTTTAGCTCCCTTGTTGTCTAAATTAATGTTTTCTGAAGACTTTATACTTGCCTTTTTAAGCGTTCCTTGTGTTCCTAAAGTAATGTTCTGAAGACTTTATACATTCCTTTTAGCTTCCCTTGTGTCCTAAAGTAATGTTCTGGAAGACCTTTATACATTGCCTTTTAGCTTCCTTGTGTCCTAAAGTAATGTCTTGAAAGACTTTAATACTTTCCTTTATTTCCTTGTTGTCACTAAGTCTGGTCTGAAGACTTTTTTTATAACATTGCTTTTGATTTCCTGTGTCCCTAAAGTAATGATTCTGAAGACTTTTATACTTGCTTTTAGCTTCCTTGTGTCCTAAAGTAATGGTATGAAGACTTTATACATTGCCTTTTAGCTTCCTTGTGTCCCTAAGTACTGTTCTGAAAGACTTTATACATTGCGTTTTAGGCTCCTTGTGTCCCTAAAGTATGTGTCTGAAGACTTTATACATTGCTTTTAGCTTCCTGTGTCCTAAAGTAATTTTCTGAAGACTTTATACATTTTATACATTGCCTTTTAGCTCCCTTTGTGTCCTAACGTAATGTTCTGTGAAGACCTTTATATACATTGCCTTTTTAGCTCCTTGTTGTCCAAAATTAATGTTCTGAAGACTTTATACATTTATACATTGCCTTTTAGCTTCCTTGTGTCCTAAAGTAATGTTCTGAAGACTTTATACATTGCCTTTTAGCTTCCTTGTGTCCTAAAGTAATGTTCTGAAGACTTTATACATTGCCTTTTAGCTTCCTTGTGTCCTAAAGTAATGTTCTGAAGACTTTATACATTGCCTTTTAGCTTCCTTGTGTCGCTAAAGTATTTCCTGAAGACTTTATACTTGCCTTTTAGCTTCCTTGTGTCCTAATAATGTGCTGAAGACTTTATACATTGCCTTTTAGCTCCCCTTGTGTTCTACAGTATGTTCTGAAGACTTATGACATTGGCCTTTAGCTTTCCTTGTGTCCTAAAGTAATGTTCTGAAGATTTATACATGCCTTTTAGCTCCCTTGTGTCCTAAAGTATGTTATGAAGACTTTATACATTGCCTTTTTAGCTCCCTTGTGTCCTAAGTAAATGGTTGTCTGAGACTTTATATTTCCTTGCTTTTAAGTTTCCTTGTGTCCTAATTAATGTTCTGAAGACTTTTATATACATTGCCTTTTAGCTTCTTGTGTCCTAAAGTCATGTCTGAGACCCTTATACATTGCCTTTTAGCTTCCTTGTGTCCTAAAAGTAAGGTCTGAAGACTTTGATACATTGCCTGTTACTCCCTTGTGTCCTAAAGTAATGTTCTGAAGACTTTATACATTGCCTTTTAGCTTCCGTGTGTCCTTAAAGTAAGTTCTGAAGACTTTATTACATTTGCCTTTTTAGCTCCTTGTGTCCTAAATTTAATGTTTCTTGAGAAACTAATTTCATTTTATTAAACAATTTGCCTTTTAGCCTCCCTTGTTGTTTCCTTAAAATAAATTTAACTTTGAGAAATTTTAATTAACATTTTTGCCTTTTAGTTCCTGGTGTCCTAAAGTAATTTGTTTCTGAAAGAACTTTAGACAAATGCCTTTTAAGTTTCTTGTTTTGTTTCCTTAAAGTAATGTTTCTTTGAGAACCTATTAACATTGCCTTTTAGCTTCCTTGTGTCCTAAAGTTTAATGTTCTGAAGACTTTTATAATCATTGCCTTTTAGCTTCCTTGTGTCCTAAAGTAGTTGGTTTCTTGAGAAAACTTTAATTTACATTTGCCTTTTTAGCTCCCTTGTGTCCTAAACGTTTAATGTTTTCTGAAAGACTTTTCTTTTCCATGCCTTTTAGCTTCCCTTGTGAAATTGCCTTTAGCCTTTTCCCTTGGTTTCCTTAAAGTAATGTTTCTTTGAGACTTTTAAAATAACAATTTCCCTTTTTTAGTTCCCTTTGTGTCCTAAACTGTTAAATGTTTTCCTTGAGAACTTTAATTTAACATTGCCATTTTAAAGCTTTTCCTTGTTTTTGTTCCTTAAAGTTAATGTTCTGAAACTTTATACATTTGCCTTTTAGCTTCCTTGTGTCCTAAAGTAATGTTTCTGAAGACTTATATATTAAATGCCGTTTTAGCTCCCGCCGTTGTGTCCTAAAGTTTAATGTTTTTCGAAAGAACCTTTATACTTTTCCTTTTTAGCTTTCCTTGTGGTCCAAAAGTAATCTTCTGAAGACTTTATACATTGCCCTTTTAGCTTCCTTGTACCCGAAAGTAATGTTCTGAAGACTTTATACATTGCCTTTTAGCTTCCTTGTGTCCTAAAGTAATGTTCTGAAGACTTTATACATTGCCTTTTAGCTTCCTTGTGTCCTAAAGTAATGTTCTGAAGACTTTATACATTGCCTTTCAGCTTCCTTGTGTCCTAAAGTAATGGTCTTAAGACTTGACACCTTCCAATTTAATGTCTTTTTATTTTTTGTAATTTTTGTCATTAAGTTTGTCTTAAACTAATTATAAATTTCCCTGGTCCTTTGCCAATCTAGACAGGAATATTACCTCGAATTGGGTTTCCTATTTTAAATATGTTCTCGACACTGAAAAACAGTATAAATAATTTTTAACCAAAATCCCATTTTCAAACGGAACTATCTTAAATCAAATTAATTATATATTTCCTTGATTCTCTACTCATTCAAATATCAACACTATCTGGAATTAGTTTCCCATTTCAACAGTTTCCTCGACACTGACACAGTAAAATCATTTGTAATCGAAATCACAGTTTGTATACGGAACTAAACGAAGTGGCTTACGTATTATTATTATTATTATTATTATTATTATTATTATTATTATTATTATTATTACTATTTATTATTATTATTATTATTATTATTATTATTATTATTATTCGGCAGATGAACCCTATTTATATGGAACAAGCCCACGGGGGGCACTGACTTGGAATTCAAGCTTCCAAAGAAGATGCGGTTCATCTGAACGAAGTAACAGAAGGTAACGGAAAATACAGAAAGAAGAGATCGCCCATTGAAAATAAAAAATTAATAAAATAAATAAATAGATAAAATTGTAAGTAAATTATTAAACTACAAGAATTGTATTAGGGTACTAATGCAGTGTACCTTTGCTTAAACTGTTGAAGTTCCAATGATAAGACACCCTTTGGGAGACTGTCTGCCACCTACCCTAAAATATTTAGGCCACACTCGACATAATCCTCGGAGTTATTTTGATGTATATCCATCAACTCACGGTTCCAGGTATCCTTTCCGGGGAGGTCATTAAGATAATTATATCCCTTCAGGTTAACTTACACTTCCGACTTTTTTTAAACGGTGCTGGTCTCTCTTACCTGGGAAGGAGGGCGAGGAGGAGGGGGGAGGGGGTAGTAGGAGGAAGAAGCGGAGGAGGAGGGGAGGAGCGTGGACACAGGGTAATGAGCGCGTAACTATAGGTGTTAAGGAAATATAACTTTCTTTAATAATACCGTGCCGTTCGTTAGAGATCATTATAACTTGTTTACTCAAGGAACCTGTCTCAACACCAGAGACATGGAGGAAATAAGATTTCGTTAATATTATAGTAGCGATAAATTCTCTACATAATTTCAAGAGGTTGTTGCATATTTATACACGTTTTTCTTTATTTCTTCTCTGTCCTGATTGGGAATATATATATATATATATATATATATATATATATATATATATATATATATATATATGTAATGGGGGATCCCCCCCCCCATTATTCATTAGGTAAGCGTGTGACACGAAACGGAAGGCAAACCTACACACAGCCCTCTCTCTCTCTCTCTCTCTCTCTCTCCTCCTCTCTCTCTCGCTCTCTCTGCAATCGCTCTCTCTCTCTCTCTCTCTCTCTCTCTCTCTCTCTCCCTCCAAGGAATCTCTCTCTCTCTCTCTAGCACCGACACCTCTCTCCATTCTAACAGGTAATGAAAATGAGAGAGACGCATCATAACATTAACGTTTATTAACAATGAATAAATAATGGATAATCAAGTCTTACAGGGACTAACCCTCAAAAAACCCAAAAATAGTAAAAATGTCTAGTCACCAAAAAACAAAAGTCTACACCCCTCTGGAACCCTTTGTCCCTCTCCTGCTAGAATCGTCTGTTTCAAAGATACAGAAACACATCCCGGTAAGTACACACACAAGATTAACAATCAATGACTAAGTATTGGATATTATCATAAAAAATGTCAAACAGATAATAAGCCAGCCTTCGGCTAAAACACTTCAACACTCACCCAAGCAACCGGAACACTTAAACACAGTTATAAAAACTCCCCGGCGAACACCACGGCATCTTGCCTTTCACTTGAAGACCCTCTGTCAAAATCCACCCATAGACTTGGGTATGAAACTATAAAGGGAAGAGGCGCACACGCACATACGAACGCACAGTTCGTTAGCGCCTCACGGTTCTAGCTGCATCCAGTTTCACA
This sequence comes from Macrobrachium nipponense, assembly GCF_015104395.2. Classification (NCBI taxonomy): domain Eukaryota; kingdom Metazoa; phylum Arthropoda; class Malacostraca; order Decapoda; family Palaemonidae; genus Macrobrachium; species Macrobrachium nipponense. The sequence goes on from NC_061091.1 coordinate 23,273,979, forward strand.
AAGGCACTTTGAGAAGAGTTAATAAACTCAGTACATGACTTGTCGAACTAAGCAGTTTATCTCACGCCATCCCCAGAATACTCATTCATCACTACTCTCAGGTCGTTGCTTCTCACTGTTCTCCACATTCCATAGGTCACAGAGAACACATGGACAATATATTATCAATCAAAAACCCTAGGCCTTAAATATATATATATATATATATATATATATATATATATATATATATATATATATATATATATATATATAGTATATATATATATATATATATATATATATATAATATATATATATATATATATATATATGTATGTATGTATATATCATATATATATATATATATGTATATATATATATATATATATATATATATATATATATATATATATATTTGTACATATATATATATGTGTATATATTATATATATATAAATAATGTATATATATATGTACATATATATGTATATATATATATATATATATATATATATATATATATATATATATATATATATACTATATATATCAAATTAAATATACTCTGGTATATTTATTCACATGACGCATCTGTAATATCGTAAGTGGGGTGATGATGAAAAGTTATCATCATCATCATTATTATTATTATTATTATTATTATTATTATTATTATTATTATTATTATTATTATTATTATTATTATTAATATTTCGTTTACAGAGAAAAAAAACTATTCATACGGAGCAAGCCTACAGGGGCTACTGACTTCAAATTTAAGGTTTCGATGAATGTGTCTTCACACGAAAGAGGTTACAGAAGACAGTAGGGAAATACATAAGAGATCAGTTATTATAAAAGAAAAAAAACTTATTAAATCAATGTGGATAACTAGATGACAGTATAAATAAACTATTCAAATATAAGGTAAAATTAACAATATCCTTATCTGGAGACTTAGTATTGCACCGCCCCTATGAAAATGACATTCTTTCAGTTAATTTTATAGCACGACTTACTGTATTTTATAAAACATATAATATAGAAATGACAATGATACACATATAGTACATATATAGATAGAATACAAATAATATATATATACATATCTATATATATATATATATATATATACATATATATATTTGCATACATATACGTATTATGTATATATATTCCACTTATATATATCTATATATAAAATATATGTTATACATATACGTACATGTATGTATATTCACTATATATCTATATAAAAATATATTTGTATTACATATACGTATATGTATGTATGTATATTCCCACATAATTTAAGATCAAGTATGAAAATCACATCAAAATGACGTATCTTTTTTATACAAGAAATAAATAACACAAACTTCTCCCCGAGAAACGAATCAACCTACTCAAGAGAAGTTCAGTCACCTAAAACAAAAACATAATAAATTAAAAATAAAGCAACAACAGGCCATATCTATGACAAAAACACTCATACGGAAACAAGATTTATTGTAGAAGACAAAAACTCCAATCATTACCGGATCTAGTCTGTCCTTCTGTGAGATGATGTTGCGTTTCTCAGGTTACTACAGAATAGCGGAAGGAGGATTCAGCTTTACTGATATATCTTGTTATTGTTATTTATATAATATATATATAAATTATATCTATAGTTATATGATTAATATCTATAATATTATATATAAATATATATATAATAATTAATATATATTAGGATATATATATTATATATAGTAATTATTGTAATATATATTATTATATATAGCTAATGTATAATATATATATTATATTAAATCTTATATCTATATATATATATATATATGTGTGTGTGTGTGTGTGTGTGTGTGTGTGCGTGTGTGTGTACTAAACACGGCGAAACGGTGTAAATGAATCGAAGTTTCGCCGTGTTCAGTACTAGCCCTTAGGGTTCAAATGTTCTTAAGCGAATTGGTCATGTCACATTCCCTAGGGATTTCGTGAAAATCCTGGATTTGACATATTAATTTAGAAAATTATATTATATATATATATATATATATATATATATATATATATATATATATATATATATAATATATATATATAAAAATGTATGTTTGTGTATCCCCTGAGTATCCGGGTACGGATAAAAGGAGCATGTTTCTCATGAATAATAAAATGTTGTTCTTTCATTGGTATGCTCTTTTTCTAACAATGTTGAAACGAATTCCGTCAAGTTGCTCACCTAAGTAGAACAATAATGTCTAAATATAAATCCTTTGAAGTGTTTTCTTCATTTCCTCTCTTTCTTTCTTTAAATCTTCTGCAGGAAACCCTATGGACAGTCAACAGACTATAAACCCAAAGGGGAAATCAGACAGCGGGGACAATAAATAAATATAAAGGAGAGTCAAGTCAAACCTTTTAACCTAAAATTCCGAATTCGTCAGCAGCAGCAGAGAGCAGGAATGAATTTGCTCCTCGCTCTAATATTTGGAGACTGAAAAGACTCCAAAACTGCCCCAGGCAAACTATTCCACGCAGAGTCGTAGCCAAGATAAAGCTCCTAATCAACTGAGTAGCATCAAACCTGAAGCTAGAAAACGGCACACTGTTCGCAGCAACATCCTGTCTAGTGCTTCGAGCAAAACCAGCTAGTTCAGGCGAGGAAGAATGCAGATCGATGTTTATCGTTGTAGCACACTTCCCCAATACAATGAAATTCTTCAATTCAATTCATTAAATCAAATATAGAATTTAGGCCAAAGGCCAAGCGCTCTGACCAATAAGGTCGTTGTCCTTCAGCGCTGAAAGCGAAATTGACAGTATGAAGATTGGAAAGGTGTGAAATTGACAGTAAAAAGATTTGAAACTTGAAAATTGACAGTAAGAAGATTTGAAAGGTGTGAAATTGAAAGTAAGAAGATTGGAAAGGTGTGAAATTGACAGTAAAAAGATTTGAAACTTGTGAATTGACAGTAAGAAGATTTGAAAGGTGAGAAATTGACAGTAAAAAGATTTGAAAGGCGTAACAGAAGGAAAACCTCGCAAGGAAAACCTGTTGGAGAGGTTGGAAAATCAGATGGAAGAAGGAAAATATGAACGGTGGTTGAGTTTACACTAGGCTTCACCGCACACTACAAACGTAAGACTCATCACCAACTCCTCCCAAATTCTTGTCAACCATGCCTACTGGGCGAGTTAGTGGTGCGGCGTGAGTCTTGATGAGCAGTCCAGTAGGCAGGGCTGACAAGAATTTGGAAGGAGTTGGTGATGAGTCTGTTCGAATGGTGTTTCTACGTTGCAAGCAACCAGTGGTTATTCAGCAATGGGACCAACGGCTTTACGTGACTTCCGAACCACGTCGACAGTGAACTTCTGTCACCAGAAATACTCATCTCTAACACCTCAAAAATGGAATGCCCGAGAATCGAACTCGCAGCCACCGAGGTGGCAGGTCAAGACCATACCGATCACGCCACTAAGGCGCTCTTGGTGATAAGTCATACGTATGCAGCCTGCGGTGAAGCCTGGTGTAAACTCACCTTAAAAGGTATGAAGGAGGTTGCAGCTAGGGGCCGAAGGGACGCTGCAATAAGCTTAAATAATGCCTACAGTGCACCACGTGAGGTGCACTGACACCTCTGGCCCCTTACGGG
>NC_061091.1:23280119-23293077 GCF_015104395.2 Macrobrachium nipponense
TGGAAGAGAAAATGTAAAAAAAATATAAAAATCTGTTAAAAATCAATAAAGAGACAAATTAAATCCAAAATGTGTGTTTGTGCGTGCTTGTATAAGGTATCAGGCATTAGGTACAAGTGTTTAAGGCTTCATTCTAGTACACGTTCCTTATCCTAGGAAACTATGACAATGAGTAACTTCCATGGTATGCAGACCTAAACAGGAAAGTCCTCCCTTATCAATAAATAATAATAGCTAAGATAAATAAAACGAAAACTAAACTTCAGAATTTATTTCGAGAGATTTCTAAATATGACCATCATGTCGTACATGGAAATGATTTACCTATTACGTTTTAATTCCAATATAGTTCAAAATCCTTACAAACACCTACATGTCCATATGCCGTTGGGAGATAAACATTTGATATATCGTATTAAAATTCGGCTGATTTCCTCTCAGGAGAATTGCCCTAATCTTATAATATATTAAATCATAAATCTGATGCATATAGCCACAACTGTACACTCATCAATATACGATGGTTATGATGACTCTATATCTTTCTTTCTGTATAATGATAGTATACGTGAAACAGAAAATATCAATTTTATCACTTGTCCTATCTTCATCATTTTCAGTTCTCGCTATTTTTCATTTAATTGAAAAAAAAAAACTTTATTCCGACAAACAAAAATCAAAGTTACAAATCAATATACGCCTTGTTCTTTGTTACCTATCGACGTATATTTTAAAATGACCTCCATCTTGGAGGTTATACATTACATACATACACACATATATATATATATATATATATATATATATATATATAGATATGTTTATATATGTATGGGCGTGTGTGTATACATAATATGTGACCGAAAGTATAAAATTGTTTCACAATATTAAGAGTTAACTGCTACATCAAAAACAATATGCAAATATAAAAAGCAAACAAAACTATACATAAACATGAACACTTGACTTGCAAATTGCTCTCCGTACCGCAACACCATTATTCTAAAAAAAATGAAGAAAACGCACGTTTTCCTTCAAGTACACGTAACCTACAGTGTAGGGCTTGAAACACAAGTCTATCCATGATGCTCCCGAGGCAAACAAGCCAAAATAAACCTTGAAAAAAAACTGCTCAGACGTTTTACTGAACATCCCGAGATGAAGGGTCCAACCGTAAAACCACCGTCCAATTTCCTTAAGGTTCCCTGGAACAAACATTTTCGCCCCCTGCCTGGAAAACAAGTATCCAGAAAAACAGGCTGGAAAAGGAACCCGTAAATACGGTAACATTTCAACTTAATGGAGTTCTCTACTTACAAGCTACATTATTATCGTTTGCTTTTTGCTTGGCTTTCATTTTAGCGGTCATACATTCTTACAAAGGTCTCTTATATTGGATGCTGATGTAAAGTACAAGTCAGTTTACGTTAGGTCCTATGTAGAATTTATGTTAGGGGTAATATATATATATATATATATATATATATATATATATATATATATATATATATATATATATCTATTATATATATATATATATATATATATATATAGAGAGAGAGAGAGAAGAGAGAGAGAGAGAGAGAGAGAGAGAGAGAGAGAGAGAGAGAGAGAGACTTTATCTGCCATTTCCTATGCAGTGGGCAAACTTGGTTGGAAATGATACATTAACATATTGACAAATGACAAAAGCTTTCTATGTAGCTGTCACAATGGGGTGAAATGAACACTAAATGATGTGCTTATAATGAAATAGAGCAAACGTGTCCTTTTTAGGAGGGCAAATATGACAGAACACCAATGTAAAATTTGAGTGCCATTTCAGCCTTTTTATGACGATGGTGATTAGGTCTGAAAATGGTCAACATCTCAGTTATGAAATAATGTAACAAAATCTACTGCATTTGTCAAGCAGGAACGACAGCAAAGTACGAGCAGTCATAAACAGAGACAACTAAAGAACAAAATCCCGCTAAATAACAGATCCTTCTGAAACCATCTTTTCATTTTGTTCTCCATCGATATAATAAATCTTGCATTTTTCTATAAGCGACGATTTTTTTTTTATTCTTGAATAGAGGAAAAAAAGGAAATTTACCGTGACAGACTCCTCGTCCGATTTTTTGGATTCTCCCTTCTCCCTCCATCAATTTCTATTATCTCTCTCTCTCTCTCTCTCTCTCTCTCTCTCTCGTAAAATGCCCTTTCTCATAAAATATCGTTCACGGTCGAGGGACCAATTCGAAAGTGTCACAGTCAGAGAATGGCGAGGGGGGAAAGGCATCCTCAAAATTTAATCAATTTCACTCCGATGACACGGACATATATATATACATATACATATATATAATATATATATATTATTTATAGTATTTTTCTATATGATATATATATATATATATATATATATATATATATATATATATATATATATATATATATAATACCACCTACAATCATAGAGAGAGAGAGAGAGAGAGAGAGAGAGAGAGAGAGAGAGAGAGAGAGAGAGAGAGAGAGAGAGAGAGAATTTAGCAGTCTAAAAATTAATGTTCAACTCCTTGAATGATTCAGTTTGTAACCTTAGCGGGTTTGCAAAAATATTCAGGTCCTCGAGAAGGATTTTAACATAAATAAAGAATTCGTTTATTTCTGTAACTTGGTTTCACAAGCAAAATGGTCTTCAGGGGCCGCCATAATGACATAATGGAGGTATTTTTACCGAACTATGCAATCACGCGTACTTCTTTCCTCTTCTACTGCAGTTTACTTGTTCCATTCGTCTTTTAATTTACATTATGGTCCTCCTGTCACGACGACAGGCAACTGGCTATGTCGTACACACACACACACACACACACAGAGAGAGAGAGAGAGAGAGAGAGAGAGAGAGAGAGAGAGAGAGAGAGAGACTTTTCCTGCAAGGTGTGTGAGGTGCTAAAAACGGAAACACCTTTATCCCGGCCCAATACAATATCACAGAGTAAGTTTGAGCGTTACAGCGACTTGTAACAGACCTAAAAAGTCTGACGGAAGCGGCAATGAGTCACAATGACTTCTAATAGTCACCGAAGAACGCATAAAAATTTAGGCAACACCCCTGACGCTCTCAGCCAGGTCTCCTCACCTTGAACCAAAGTAATGGTGTGGTGATGAGGTTAGTTCGACATTTGGAACCTACCGTATCCAGTTATCGAACATTCAAACACCGATTATTGCCTCCTAAACAGATCCATTCCTTGCAAAACCTCTCCAATCCCCAACAGAAGAGAACATTTCACCTGTTGAACAGTAACATGACTGTCTCCCAAGTTGCTTTTCCATACAAGCCTATAGTTAGGAACTGTATCTACGATTAATTACCAAATACTTTTAAGTAACGGGTCACTGAAAGCCAAGCAGTGATTCATAGTGCATAACCAAACGTCAAGGCATTGTATATAGTACACTGTATAACCGTACTCCATGCCATGATGTCATTGATATTATAATCGAATGTTAACTCATCATGCATAGGAATAAGTGTCAAAACATGGCATCCACAATATTAACAAAATTCCAAGCAATGATACACTGCAGTTAGGATGTCATATTTTTCCAGTACGAAATAAGACGATAAGAATCGCTTTAGCAATGTGACGGGAAAGGGATTTTTTTTATTTACAAATTTTCATTATTCACAAACAAGGGCATCTAACCACCGATACCAGCCAATCAGAGGCCGCCAAACAAACGTCTCGTAGGAATAGGGCTTGGCCCAAGAATCTACCTTAAGTGAATCAGCTATAGTTGAAACTCTTTGTTTTGTGTTGCACGACAAAGGGAAAAACCAAAACCTGGACTTAGGCTTAAGAACAAAATGGACAATTCTTGCTTACAGAGTTCCTCCTACTGCACCTCGAGACAAAGATGGTTCTGGATTACTTACAAATTTAATGAACGTTAGTTGTAAGTCGTCATTTCCTACGCCCAAATGATACATTAATAAGAGCATGATTACCGGATAAAATCCCCAGTGAGGCCATGTTTCCTAAGAAGGAAAGTCCTTGCCATAGAGGAAGCTTCCTCCAGGACTAAATTCTTCAAGAAGGAAGTGCCTACTCATCTTTGATAGACAAGCCTGCACGATTAAGTATCATCCCCACATCATTAGATAAGAATGAGGTTTAGAGAATTAACAATTATAATGCATTGAAACTGGGCCAGGTGAAGCAACATGTCTTTCGCCAATGGAATACTGTTGACAAAGTTGGTCAATTTGATCCTGTGATTCAGTAGAAAAGATTGTTCCTAATGTCAACACCATCACCAATGGGCAACAACGTCAATGGTAAAACTTACAGAGGCGCTCTACACTAACCCAAACAAACCACACACAACAGCAATACCTTCTTGTAAATACATCACGACTGCAAAATGTTTGTTTGGCGGCCTCCGATTGGCTGGTACTGGGATGTAAGCGTCTCGCTCAGTGTCTCATATTTTCGCCTAAAGCTTAGAAACCTGGCATTATGTTTTTATTTCTTCATTTATCTCACGTTTTTCACAAGATACGAAGATATATATATATATATATATATATATATATATATATATATATATATATATATATATATATATATATATATATATCGGTAAATACTGACCCCTAGATTGTACTATGTATTGTAAATATTTTAGTGCTTACACTCTTTCAGAGTTTAGAACGGCAAAAATGAAATTTACTAAAACGAAATGATCCGGACCAGATTGTAGTTATAAAACATTACGATCACCAGACATGCTTATTTGATTGTTTTTCCCAAATAAAGAATCTTTATGTTAAATTTAGCACCAGTTGAAAAATAATCGTAATTCCTTAATATTTTTGTCAATAGGTTTTAATTGTCTATTTAATATTGATAATGAAACATAAATCGTTCGCCACATGGGACTGAGAGAGAGAGAGAGAAAGAGGTGAGTGACGAAAGCAAAAGCTTCATCAGATCTGGATACCAGGTCGTGTCCCCTGTGCCAGGTAAGCGAGTGTTAGTATTTGTACTACAGTCTTCTCAGAAGCCGGATGATCCGCTACATAATATGACATATTCATAATTTTCTCTTCTCATATCACACACATCTAAAATCTGAAAGCAGCAGCATATTCAGGGTGAATTTATTGTATGACAACACAAGTTTTATATCATTTCGATCGCATGAATGATGCAAAATCCGATGATAAGTAAAAACAAGTATAAGGAATTAAATGGCTCCTCTCTTCACTTTTACTAATTGTAATTCCTTTGTGTTTCTTATTGATTTCAGATAATCATGCTTTAGTTGCACAATTATACCAACTCTTTTGGTATGACCGAAACTTTCCTATCTTGAGCAAAACGTGAGATAAATGAAGAAATAAAAATATATTGCTAGTTTTCTAAGCTGCAGACGAAAATATGAGACACTGAGCGAGCCGCCTACCTCTCGGTACCAGCCAATCAGAGGCCGCCAAACAAACGTCTCGTAAGAATTAAGTGAATCAGCTATAGTAAAAACTTGAGTGAATCAGCTATAGTAAAAACTTCGTTGTGTGGTGCACGACAAAGGGGAAAACCAAAACCTGGACTTAGGCTTAAGAACAAAATGGATAATTCTTGCTTACAGAGTTCCTCCTACTAACAAATTTAATGAACGTTAGTTGTAAGTCGTCATTTCTTACGCCGAAATGGTACATTAATAGAGCATGATTACCTGATAAAATCCCCAGTGAGGCCATTTTCCTAAGAAGGAAAGTCCTTACCACATAGGAAGCTCCACCTTCCTGGGATTAAACAAATCGCTACAATTCGCGACAGAATGTATGAAATAGCATACTTCTTCACCACAGCATATAACTTAAGTAATGACTTTGAAGACACAATGAGGCCCCTTTGAAACTGCTACGAAAGTTTTCTATTTTTTACTCTCATGTGAAAGCACTTTTCAAAATGTAGACTCACACTCGAGCATCCTTAGTATTTATTGGGTCTCCTCTCTTGCACAGGTAACCCCATTTCTTCTTATCTTCGTCATTAAGGGAAAACCTGAAGAATCTAGTGTTGTTTTTTCTTTTTTTACTCCTCACGGGAAAACAACCAAACAGCAAAATTATGCGGCATTGCATCGAAAGCTCCTTCAGTGACTGATTGACCAAGTTTGTGAAGTTAGTGCGTGTGTGACGCCTCCCGCCTGACGTCATGCCCACGACTGGACCTTTTTCCTCGAAGTGAACAGACAGGGTATTCTTTGGATATCGCTTCTAAAGGCCCCCATACACTGAACGATTGTCTGAACGACTGTCTGTATCGTTCGCAAAAACGCTGTGTATGGGCTTGTCTGAATGCAAAAGTGGGCGGAGCTTCGTGTCTGAACGATCTCAGCGGGAATCTGTCACGACCAGATGATGCCATGTCTTCTCGAAACAAAATCTTTGTTCAGACTGAAATCGTGCGGAGATCGTTCATACTGTATGAATAGTGTGTGTGTGTTGATAACGACAATCGTTCACATAATCGTTCAGATAATCGTTCAGTGTATGGAGGCCTCAACGGGGAAACGCGAAAAAGAGCCCACACTATGGAGGGATTCAGAACGTTCCCCGTCACGAACTCAGTTCGACTTGCATTAGAGCTTAAAATAAATTTAATTTTATGTTCTATCTTCTCGATACGCGTTTCCTGAGCCAAAAGGGGAGCAGAAGACGGAGTTACTAAGGAAGTCTCAATACTTGCACTACCAAAATGACTAGTCTGAGTAGGGATAGCTGCAGATGAAGGGACACCAGGCAGGATAGAACAGACAGGTTTAAGTCCTGACCTGATTAATTGCTTTCGCAATCTACCAGTTTCCCTTCTTTCCTATATCCGACATATTCAGGCATAAAATTCTCAGAACAATTCCCTATATTCTTCATATTTAGTTCCAAGATCGCACTCTGGACCCCTGCAGCCAGTACAAATTCCAACATCCTGCTTACACCAAAATCATTCCTACATAGCCAGATGTTATTGGTTTGTTTCCGGTGGAAGATATCCTAGGAAAATGAAATGACAATGCCGTAAACAGGTGTAAAACAGCCACACTTCATAGAATACCAACGATAGCCTGAAAGCATTGGCGGCAAAGAGAATTCTGCTGAGCTAAAACAATCGAAACACGCCTGGTGGAGAACAGGTAAACTAGACCGACATCCGGGCACCCATTCGATTTTTTTGGGGTTGAATGCCGACTCGCCTAATCGGCGCGGAGATATAGCTAACTTTAACAGAAGGTAAGATTCAGCACAAATAATCTTTTTTCTGGGTTAGGCCACTTTTTTCAACTCAACATCCGGACTAACATTCGATGAGAACGTAGGATGTTAGGAATAACAAAAATATTAAATATTTCGCAGAGTAAAGCAATAAGCTGTAAAATAGGCTAAATAACAACAAAAAACCTTACCTATATATATATAGTCTTGGCTACATTTGGCTACAGAGTTTAAATTTCAGACTGTTTATTAAACGTTGAAATTACAATGGCAAAACCTTGAAAATGAAATAAGTGATTCAAAATACCATATGATCTTAATATGTAGGGAAAACACGGCTTGAGAGAGAGAGAGAGAGAGAGAGAGAGAGAGAGAGCCCTTACTGTTTCATAGGTTCCCTGAGTACAAACCTTCCTAGGCTCCATCTATTCCACAAAAATCCGGTTTATTCCATTAACTTCACAAATTGTTTAAGTGAACAGTAGATAACCTGATAACAAAAGAGAGAGAGAGAGAGAGAGAGAGAGAGAGAGAGAGAGAGAGAGAGAGAGAGAGTCGAGTCACTGGAGAAATGTCGACATGCTCCCTTAAACGACAGATATAAAAAATAAATCAGTTTTTGTTTTTTTCAAGGCAGAGGTCAACACGGGCTACCTCATACACCACCTCTAGCCCAGGCCGGAAGAAAGATTGTTCCAAAGCTTGGCGGTAGAAGGGAAAGAATCAGTCACTGAAATGCTACTCCCTAACCCTTAACCTTCCCCCCCCCCTCACCACCCCCCGAAAAAAAAACAGGCGTAATATCTACTGTCAAATGAAGCGCTGTTTCACCAATGAAAATTAAAAGAAATCCGCTACGTTTTATTAGTAATAATTTGTCTGTACTGTTTAGAATGCACATTAATAATTTTTTCCATTTTCATTCTAATAAATAAATAAAAAATATCTTATCCACAAATTCCTACATCTTTATCTCAACGAGAAACACCATTTTCAGCCATTTGTAGGATCTTCCATAGACCTTCCCTAACCCCCAAAAACAATAACATAGTAGTAGTAGTTTGTAGGCTTACTCCCCGAGTAAGCAAAAAATATGAAAACCAATGGCGAGCCTGCAGTGGTATTATAACAGATATTTACTACCGTAAAACCAATTTATTTTTCACACTACGGTTTTTTATTTTTATTTTTGTTTTTTGTGAAGATATACTAGTAACGGAAAACAGTAAGATGATTTTGTGATGGCTTTTAAACCATTCTGTGAGATTCCAATACCGATCTATATATGTAATGAAACACCCAACAAAATGAAAGAAACTCCTACTTTTAAATAAATTTCAAAAGTTTTTGTAAATTTACGCAGTGTCACAAAGTATCTTTCGAGATCTGTCGCGAGAAGTCGTTCCCACGCCTTCCACACAGTGCACCGCATTCCACAGACGTACCAGGTGACAGGTACACCACTGCATATCAGGAATGAATGTCATTCTTGCACAACGCAAATCGAAATTCTTCTTCCAGCGAAGATCTATAGAGGAGATGTAAACAGCCACAATCATCTCAGAGAGCGGAATTCCAAGAACCGATTCCTCAAGGCACAAAAGGATCTTCCCTCTCTCTCTCTCTCTCTCTCTCTCTCTCTCTCTCTCTCTCTCTCTCTCTCCAACAAAAAGTACAGTTTGCAGTTTGTGTTTCATTCAGCAATACTCTCTCTCTCTCTCTCTCTCTCTCTCTCTCTCTCTCTCTCTCCTCTCCTCCTCCTCCTCCTCCTCCTCCTTCTCCTCCCAAAAAAACATTCCAATTTGATGCCTCCTCTTGCAAAAGCCCTAAATAAACTCGCATTGTTCCCCTGCGAGAGACGTATGTGTACACAGACCAACGGACACCCGACTTTCTCCTTTCTCTCTCTCTCTCTCTCTCTCTCTCTCTCTCTCTCTCTCTCTCTCCCAGCTCCGTGTCTGAACGAGGTATTTCGAAATAGAAAGATATCGTCTGTCAATGAGAATACAAATCTTTCTGTGTGTGTGTGTGTGAGAGAGAGAGAGAGAGAGAGAGAGAGAGAGAGAGGAGAGAGTTACAAGGATTAGGCTGTCTCAAAGACTTGTTAGTGCATCCGAGGAGACATCATGTGCTCACTATCTGTAGGAGCAGGTTTTACTGTGCATTCAAAGTGTCCTAATGATTTTTCTAGCTTTCTTTTAAATTCTTCCACACTGTTGCTGTTTACAACTTCTGGTGGCAGTTTATTCCACGTGTCACATATCTTGTTTGTAAAGAAGTTCCCACAATGGGACCTGTTGTATCTCAGAGAGAGAGAGAGAGAGAGTACACAATGGGAATCTTAATTTACAAACACTCCGCAAAGTAAACCTCCCTAAACTCCATTTATTCCATTAAAAAAAACATATTCCATTATCAGGACAAAAGGCATAAGCGATCAGTAGATAGCATGATAGAGAGAGAGAGAGAGAGAGAGAGAGAGAGAGAGAGAGAGAGAGAGAGAGAGAGAGTACATACCTTTGGAGCAAAGTGAAAGCATAATAAAACCATCGGATAAAATATAATCATAAATCTCTTTATAAGCGATAAGATCTGAAAAACTCTTTTATAAATATCCTATTTTCTTTGCAAAACCTCCAAAACAACAAAATAACAAATCCAATATATATATAATATATATATATATATATATATAATAATTTATATATATTATATTATATATATTATATTTTTATTGTAATGTATATATAGATGCGTTATGCTACTAAAAATATCCTACATTCTTTGTGAGAGCTCCAAAATAATATATATATATATATATATAATATATATATATATATATAATATATATATATATATATACATACATATATTATAGACACGCTATGCTACTATATTTTAAAAACATTGCGTTCTACATTCTTCCATTTTTGGTAGAAAAATACTTATAGCTTCTGCGAACAAATGTTATCCATCTCAACATAGTATATGCGAGCTCCAGCTCATGAAGGTGCGTCCTACCAGAGTCAAAGTTTTTGACTCTGCGTCCTACTACTCTCTTTAAAACCCTCAGCATCCTTCCTTCAACATTTCTGCTGACGAAGGTTCAACCTGAATTGTCCATTTAGGTCACTCATATTTCCTCATTATGACTATTATTAATTTAAATCCTCCCACACTTTCGTAACTTATTAGGTTACTAGTTATTACCATCTTGCTTGCTGAGTCGTCTCCGTTATATTTAACCATCTCATTACGGAACAAAACAGAAAAGAAAATTATTTGAAACGCTTTTGGTAATAACACCCTAATTAGGTAAAAACAAAAATAAAAAAAACAAAAAAGCATAGCTAACTAGGTAAGGGAAAAAAACATCGCTAAGTGCCTACTGGAATGAGATTTTTTTTTTCAGATAGAAGAGACTATTGGTTCTACAAAAAGATATGTATATAAATAATAGCACGAACGAGAAAAAAATCCTCATAAAACGAGCCTCAATCAGCATAACCAAATAAACCCATCTCTGACCTCAGACAAGTTCAACTTCACGGCCACTTACAAGTTTGTTGTTGACCATATATTCCACCCCAAAATACACTGGAGGTCACAAGGACTCCAGCCTCTTTGACACCAAAGGAGATTATATCTGACCTTCGGCTAATTTATCTCAAAGGTAAGTAAAATTATTTATCTGACCTTAATCCAACACGGCTGGCAATAAGTAGTGTATGTTTGACACATGGCAGATTCGACACTGCATAAGATGAAGAGTATTCATTGAACCCCTCACTAACCTGATCCCCAAACTAACCTGGTCTTTTATATTTTACATCTGGCTTTGAACTCACCCAGCCAACTCCTCAACGCTTAAGATTCGATGTTGGTCAACAGGAAGGTCCCAGTTCAAAAAAGTGAGCTATAAATAAAAGAAATATTCTCAATTTGATACCACGCTGTTTGGGATGTCCAAAGGATAGGATTTGGTCACACTGAGAGAGAGAGAGAGAGAGAGAGAGAGAGAGAGAGAGAGAGAGAGAGAGAGAGTACGGTTGCGTCCCTCATAATCTGGAGTTTTTGGTCGGCTTACTCTTACGTAATCACATTGATCTGATCGATAGGAGAATCTGCCGAAGGAATATAAACATAAATGAAACCTATTAATGTTGTGAATACATTCCATTATACCGATGAACTTAACAGGAAGTTACAATTTCTTGATTAGTTTTTCCAATTAGAATCGTCACCTAGAAATCTCTCTTGTAAATTTCGCGTTTCTGTTTTATTCTAAGACTTTTTTTTTTTTTTTTTTTTTTGCCTTGGAATACTTACTTCCTTGCGTCGCACGAGGAAACAGATGAATAGACGCGTATTAATCAATAATCAAAACCTCCAAAGAAAAACTGATAAGAGGAAAACGTTAAGGTTTGGTCCCTCCGGGAAGTCGACTGAAGAGGAGATGAGGAACAGCGCACAAATGCACAATTTTGAGAGAGAAAGAGAGAGATTATACAGTATTTGCTACCATATACACTAACGTTATATAAATTTACATAACAACGAACAAATCTGAGAGAGAGAGAGAGAGAGAGAGAGAGAGAGAGAGAGAGAGAGAGAGAGAGAGAGAGAGACGAAAGCAAAAGCTTCATCAGATCTGGATCCCAGGTCGTGTCCCCTGTGCCAGGTAAGCGAGTGAAAGCAGTTGTACTAAAAGTCTTCTTCGCAACATAATAAAACATATTCATAATTTTTTCTTCTCATATCACACACATCTAAAATCTGAAAGCAGCAGCATAATGAGGGTGAATTCTTTGTATGAAAACACAAGTTTTATTATCTTTATCGCATGAATGATGCAAAATCCGATAAGTGAAAAGAGTTATAAGGAATTGTTATATTCTCTCGTCAACATTTGCCTCTTTCTGGGAACGATATTTGATGCTTGAAGAATTCGAGGACATAACAGAAGACTCAAATGACACACTATGAAGGACCTTTGTTTGCAATATGCAAATATTAACGTTCTTTCTTGGAATTGTGAAGAATTTTGACAAATGCTAGTTTTCTAGACGGAAAGCTTCGCAATAACGAAAAATACAAAAAGATAAACATAATTCGCTATTTATGGCCTATATTTATTATAAAATGCCGTTAAGAAATATTGATCCTTTTTCAAAACAATAAACATTGCTGCTCTCATTATTTCAGCGTCCAGTTAAAATGGGTAGAGCTCTCTAAATTTACTTAATATAATTTTGTTCTCGGAACAACCATTTGTTAACATTTTTTACTTACTTATTTATCAATTACATTTTTTCTTGCCTAATAATTGATTTCTACTTTCTCTATTTCATTTTATCTTCTATACCTTCCTTCAAATGAAAAACATATTCCTTGTATCTTTGAGTTTCACGCCATTGGCCCTTGTGGGCTTGTTCCATAGGAATAAGGGCTTACCTCCTAAATAATAATAATAATAATAATAATAATAATAATAATAATAATAATAATAATAATAATAATAATAATAATAATTCATCATTTGGTTTAGAGGCAACGAATAAGTCAGCGGAAAAATGCTCGAGTTCCGTTTGAATACGGGTTTAATCTTTCTAATAATGAATAATAATAATAATAATAATAATAATAAAATAAATAATAATAATAATAATAATAATAATAATAATCTTC
>NC_061091.1:23293577-23296077 GCF_015104395.2 Macrobrachium nipponense
GTTATTGATAGCATAACCTGACAGCCACCTCTTAGTCACTCGGAGAGAGAGAGAGAGAGAGAGAGAGAGAGAGAGAGGAGAGAGAGAGAGATGGGGGTATTTCTGTCTCTGGGCCATTTGCTTTTCGAAGCCATTACCTCCTTGACCCAATTTCAGAAGTGCACCTGACAATACCATCACCGCAAGGAGACTACTAGACTGCGATCAAAGACCTGTTATCAATTTACAAATTGCGCAAACGTGATTGCAAACCGCACTCACGCTGATAGCAAGAACAACTCCCAACTGCCAAGGTCACGAAACTGCTCGAAGGGAAAATATCTATTGTCTATCAATTTCGATGCGAATATAAATTTGTTCTCGATGTTTTCTTCAGAGTTACTCATGACCAGGGTGTTTCCAATCACTTAATCAAATGTAATGTAACGCTACGATTGAATCACATTTTCTTTGAACTTTTCTAATAATTAGAAAGTCTCATTAAATAAATCTGATACGAATTCCAACTTTTTACTATAAATGTTGACGCTTTACAAATATATAAAAGTTTTCACAATCTTCTCAACGTTATGTAAATCCAATCCTTATTCAATTATTACATAAGTTTATTTTGAAAAAGAATTAATATATAAATTTACTCAACTAAAAAAATATTAAGATTCTGTCTTATATTTCTTAAAACTTAACAAGAAGCCAAACTTTATTCCTAAGTATTCAGACTTGAATAAATCGTCAAAATTTGACATAACCCAGAGTTTCTTTTCATTAACCAATAATACTTACCCAAAGAAAGGCTCGTATTCATAAACTCCAGACTTTAGGAAATATGGTAATATGTTGACTACTATCGCAATTGGAAAAGGAATATTTTTCACAATAATAGATTTCATTATATAATTTCCCTTGGAGTTCACTTCTGCTTTTACGCTCCTCATTAATCAGTGAAGTTAATAACTGCTTCGTAGAAAGTAAAGTAAAAAAAAACTTTAAGATAAGAACATACGAATACATTTTTAAATAAAAGTGAAAGTTTCAAATTAGTGCACAAGCTAAAGATAATTTTTAATGCAAATCTGAGCATGGTCATATACAATAAAATTATTGAAAACCGTGAATCACTCTCTCTCTCTCTCTCTCTCTCTCTCTCTCTCTCTCTCTCTCTCTCTCTCTAACAAATGCAAAACGGAATAACGCAAGAAAAAAGAAATAAAAAAACAAAGGCCTTTGAAAGTCACCCTTCCCGTGAAACTCGACCTGTGCAACAAACCTGTGGAAGTGGAGCAACAGGGTTTATGGACCGTGCCTTAAAACTCTCTCTCTCTCTCTCTCTCTCTCTCTCTCTCTGTGTATATAATATATATATATATATATATATATATATATATATAGTGAGAGAGAGAGGAGAGAGAGAGAGAGAGAGCTGAGATGTGAGAGACGAGAGAGAGAGAGAGAGAGAGAGAGAGAGACTCACGTTTTCATTCATTATAGTATATGACCATGCACAGATTTGCATTAAAGATTATCTTTAGTTGTGGTGAAGAAATTTGAAACTTTCCTTTTATTAAGTAATCAATTCATATGTTCTTATGTTAAAGAAATTACCCTGAAATCAAGAAATTCATTTTAAATTAGCATTATGATCCTTTTTTTACCTTTTCGCATACAATAATAATAATAATAATAATAATAATAATAATAATAATAATAATAATAATAATAATAATAATAATAATAATAATAATAATAATAATTGAGAAGAAACCCACAAAATCACTTTGTAACTTGTTTACTTCTAAGTATTTACATTTAGATTTACTCCACACTCGAGTACTTTCAGGCCACAGACAGGGCCTGAAAGTACTCGAGTGTGGAGTAAATCTAAATGTAAATACTTAGAAGTAAACAGTTACAAAGTGATTTTGTGGTTTCTTTTTCAATCTTCAGAAGAAAACTGAAAGAAGTTTTTGTTTGGTTAATAATAATAATAATAATAATAATATAATAATATAATAATAATAATAATAATAATAATAATAATAGTGTATTTTGAAAGCAGGCCCTCTCTCAAGTATACTTTAGCAAAAGTAATAATGGCTATCTATGCAACATTACGTTTGTAGAGATTTTTCTTTCTTTCCGAATAGCGGCCTTTTTCTGTGCTACTTAAACAGGCTACTAGCCCGCCTATGGAGGTCATTATCAAATATGGAGTAAAGATTGTTGTATATAATTCTATTTTAGTATTTACAGGTAAACTATGATACCATACTTATAAATGACAATTACGGTTTCTCTCTCTCTCTCTCTCTCTCTCTCTCTCTCTCTCTCTCTCTCTCTCTCTCTCTCTCTCTCTCTCTCTTGTAGCGAGCTTTTGTCTGGAGCTGCCACACATCCTCTAGCCTAGGAAGCTGAGGGTGGACTGCTTCTGGTAATAACCACTTAACATGGAAAGCTGTTATTTGTTCACAGCTGATTAATTATGATATAAACCCCAGCAAAC
>NC_061091.1:23298577-23303577 GCF_015104395.2 Macrobrachium nipponense
ACATAGGTATCCCTCTATCTAGCTTTCCTTTAAAAGCAAACCATTTTAAGCCAACTTGGCCTCCTAACATGGTTCCAAGAAGCTAACATTTCGGATAAAAAAATAATCAGAATTATATCAGTAATTCATAATGTACAAAATTAAACATATAATTGTTTCTTTATATAATTAATTTACAAAAATTACACCATATATCCAAACACGTCAGTAAATACAAAGCTTTAAATCACAGTGATAGCAATTTTAATATGCCAATGAAAACATCACGTAATATAAATGATCTAATTGCCAAGGAAAACGACAACTCTTGTAAACGTAAATATAATTAGAAGCATCCACAATCAATCAATGAATCAAGCAATCCATGATTCAGGATTCCGAGAATGCACGAAGGAGCAACGATGGGCAATCACGCCTGCCTGATCTCCATCACAGGCTGCCCATCACGTCTGATTCCCGCCGTGCAAACAATGCAGCAGCGCCGGCCATTTGAAAGAGTCCCGTCTCCCTCCGAGTGCAAACAAAGCGATGCTCATTGTCTGAGAGGAGATTCAATCCCCCTCGTCGGCAGTGCTAACACTTTCAGAGACGTCTTGATCCTCTTTGAGCGGACGACTTTTCGAAGGGAAACATGGACAGGAGGAGAAAAGGGAGAGGGGAAAGAGTTGGTGAAGAGAAAAGATAAAAAATAAGCGGAAGGGACTACCCACAAAATAATTTTATAAAAAACTAGTAGATTATATATTCAACACAGAACGATTAGGAAATTAGAATTGAATACGATATTGCCCAATATTAAATTAAAATGAAAAACATAAAAGAATTTTTTTTCTTCTTTGACATGAGATTTATCACGAGATAAAGGTTCAAAATATGAGTGAGGCGGAGACAAAGGAAAAACCATGAAGAGGAAAAGGATGAAAAAAAATACGAGTTGGTGATGAGAATAGATGGAAAACAACAGAAAATTAAGAAGTGATAAAAAAATTAAATTTTGTACACTTAAGAAAAACGATTAATCATAGTGGATAAAATTAAATAAATAATATTTCTCTTGTTCTTCTGTGACAAGAGATAAACTTAACTATGTGGAGTTCTTACTTTTCAATCCCATTAAATATAACTGTAAGAGAAATCTTTTTAAAGCATAATTTTCCAGATGATAATTCAATTTTCTTAATCTCCTGAGTTTTTCTCGACATATGTACTATATAACATTACCGGTAAAAGGGAAATGTTTACTGGTTCAACTCGAATATACCTATGGAAAATAATTAAAAGACTTAAAATAAGCAAGATGCTGTTTTACCCACGGCCATACGCACGCGCGAGCGCGCGCAAGTTTTTATTTGCTTTGTTTCCATAAATAAAACTTGCACTGCATCTCACTAACAAAAATGAAGAGCAAAGAACGGGTAGACTTACTAAGGTTCTTTTCAGAAGGTTGGATCTTATAACACTGGATGGATATAGTAAATTCAAGTTATACTTATAAAAATAATAAATTCAAAATTGTGCGACTGCAATACTTTGGGAAATTACTTGTATTTCGTCTGTCATTTTTCATAACTTTGATATACTATTAGATAGCAAATAAAAGCTTCATTTTGTCTATCTCATTATGAAAAACATTATACTGCAATAACAGTATTTTTTTTATCATTGCGTTAATTTATCCGATTTTGTAATAACTGATCTCTTCTTTCTGTGTCTCATTTCCTTCTGTTACTTCTTTCGAATGAACACCTTATTCGTTGGAAGTTTGAATTTCAAGTCAATGATCCCTGTATCTTGTTCCATAAAAATAGGGTTCATCTTCTGAATAATAATAATAATAATAATAATAATAATAATAATAATAATAATAATAATAATAATAATAATAGAAGGAGAGGATATAAAACACCAGAATAATAGAAGGAGATTATATAAAACACCTAGAGATGAAGGACACGATCAGGAAAAAATATATGCAGAGATTTAAGGCGATACTCAAGTCAAAACTCAACGCCGGAAATATGATGAGAGCCATAAACACATGGGCAGTACCAATAATCAGATACAGCGCTGGAGTAGTGGCATGGACGAAGGCTGAACTCCGCAGCATAGACCAGAAAACTAGGAAACACATAACAATACACAAAGCACTACACCCAAGAGCAATACGGACAGACTATACATAACACGAAAGGAAGGAGGGAGAGGACTACTAAGTATAGAGGACTGCGTCAACATCGAGAACAAAGCACTGGGGCAACATTTGAAAACCAATGAAGACGAGTGGCTAAGGAGTGCATGGGAAGAAGGACTGCTAAAAGTAGACGAAAACCCAGAAATATACAGACAGGAGAATGACAAACAGAACAGAGGAATGGCACAACAGACCAATGCACAGACAGTACATGGGACAGACTAAAGAACTGGCCAGCGATGAAACATGGCAATGACTACAGAGGGGAGAACTCAAAAAGAAAACGGAAGGAATGCTAACTGCGGCACAAGATCTGACCCTAAGAACCAGATATGTCTAAAGAACGACAGATGGGAATAACATCTCACCCATATGCGAATGTCCGGCACTTGCACAAGACCAGAACGAAAAGAGATTCGGTAGCAAAAGCCCTCCACTGGAGCCTGTGCAAGAAACACCAGCTACCTTGCAGTAATAAGTAGTACGAACACAAACCTGAATGATTGATAACAAAACGGTCAAGCAGAGATCCTCTGGGACTACCGTATCAGGAAAGATAGGGTGATACGTGCCAATAAACCGGACGTGATGTTGATTTACAAAATCAAGAAGAAAGTATCACACATTGATGTCGCAATACCATGGGATACCAGAGTTGAAGAGAGAGAGAGAGAGAGAGAGAGAGAGAGAGAGAGAGAGAGAGAGAGAGAGAGAGAGATTGAAAAGTATCAAGACCTGAAAATAAAAATAAGAAGGATATGGGACATGCCAGTGGAAATTGTACCCATAATTATAGGAACACTAGGAACGAACCCAAGATCCCTGAAAAGGAACCTGGAAAACTAGATACCGAAGAAGCTCCAGGACTCATGCAGAAGTGTGTGCTCCTAGAAACAGTGCACATAGTAAGAAAAGTGATGAACTCCTATGGAGGAAGGATGCAACCAGGAACCCCAATCTATAAAACAACCCAGTGGAATAGGATGAGTGTGATAGACAAATAAACCACTAATAATATAATAATAATAATAATAATAATATAATAATAATAATAATAATAATAATAATAATAATAATAGTTTAATTTCATCAAAAAATAGAGAAAAGTGTAAACCATTCTTTCATATTTGATTAAAGAATTATATAAATTCGAACAATAACAAACGCAATAACGAATGATTTACTGAAAAGGACATTTTCGTAATCCCCCACTCTGTCCAATACTAATCCAGGCGATACCGGCGAGGAAGAGCCGTCCTGAGAAAATAAGAGAACAAAAGGGATTATTGTTGTTCCCTTGCCTCCTAACTAACCGTCCACCTCCCCACCCCCCTCCTCCCCACATGCACCTACACACGAGGGAGTCTTTCGTCCACACTCATACAGATATCTCAGCAAATTCTTAATTTGTTTATTCATCACGTCTCGCTAAAGCTTTTCAATATTCAATACACACAGCATAACTGAGAACGACGAACTTATCTAATTTGAGAACCAATTTTTTATATTACTGATGCCGGTATTACGTCAGCCTTTGATCTCCGTAACTTCACTCGAAGTTCATCAAAGTTTTCTTATGATATGGGCTAAGTTTTGAAAGGAATATGTTGGGATTCCATCAGGTACCCTGTCAAAGAAAAGTAACAGGTAGTCAAAATTGTTACACAACTCCATTACATCTAAGTCATCACATGAAATTCAAACATGTGTCAAGTTTCGGAACCAGATGCTTCCTTCATAACGGTGGCTGCTGAACGTTTCATGTAATTATTCGGTTCAAATCACCTTTATGTCAAAGTCGTCTAAAATGGGTACCGTAAATAGTATTAAATGGATAGCGTAAATAATCAGTCATCAACGCTACTTCACCTAAACCTGAATCCAATTCACAAATTACGTAATCAAGGCTTACACCTACGGAGAGACTGATAATAAAATCGTTTTGCAATGATTCAACTACGACTTCTCGATGTTTAAAGTCTTATAATATGCATCCATTTCATTTCTTGGGCGAACAAGACTTCGTGCCACCATGAAAAAAAACAAAAGAGAGAGAGAGATGCACACGTCAATTCTTCGAGGGAAAAATAAGGTTTCAATTTCGCAGAAGACGACATACACTGTCAGCCATACATGTTTCTATCATTTCCAAGAGCAGGTAGCCTGTGCTAGGGTGGTTGTGCATCTCTCTCAAGGACTTAAAATCCACAAAACAGTGCATAAAAGCAGAAAAGAAGGCACAGAAACTAGTGGGACACATAAAGAGGCAGCTCAAATAAAGAAATAAGGAAACGGTGCTGTAGCTCTACACACAAATAGTTAGACCCCATCTTGAATATGCAGTACAGTTTTGGTCACCAACACTAAGAAAATACATAAATAGATTAGGAGTACAAGCAAGAGCCACAAAGTTAATTCCATCCATCAGGCAAATAGGATACGGAAGACCACTAGAGAGCCTGAACATGGATGGCTTGGAAACACGACGATTGCGAGGACAACTAATAGAAACATTTAAAATAATGAAAGGCATAACAAAAGTAGACAGTAACCTATTTAAATTAAACGAAAACCAGACAAAAAATAATGGATGGAAACTAGAACTGAAGAGATACAACACATCCCATGGTGGGAACTTCTTTACATACAAGATATGTGAGACGTGGAATAAACTGCCACCAGAAGTTGTAAACAGCAACAGTGTGGAAGAGTAGAAAAGAAAACTAGACAAAATCATTAGGACACTGTGAATGCACAGTAAAACCTGTTTCTACAGAAAAGTGAGCACACGATGTCTCCTCGGATGGAC
>NC_061091.1:23306077-23327265 GCF_015104395.2 Macrobrachium nipponense
TTATTTATATTTTTGCTGAGCAGGGAGCGGGTAATTCAGTTTAATTCACTTTCGCTTTTTCACTTTCCAACAATGCCTCGAGATATAAAAGCTCTGCCACTCATTATTAACGTGGTGATGGCACATGTGACTGCATTTGTGAGTGTATTTACATACACACACACACACACACACACACACACACACACACACACACATATATATATATATATATATATATATATATATATATATATATATATATAAAGATATATGCCACGAAGGAAAAATAATGATTGCGTCATCCCTAAGTAAATTTGAAAAATATTGTGATCTTCCTCAAAATCATGTTGACATGATTAAAGGTTTTGTTTACGGAGCTGCCAATATTTAGCATGAAAGTAACTTCCCTGCTCGCTATAAGAAAAGTTTGACCGATCTTAAAAAGGACAATACTATCCACAATACAAAGCTGATAAGTCAAATTAGTATAGTAATTTTTAGATAAAGCTGACTACATATCACGTATGCAAGCCCTACTGGATGATGATGTGACTTATAAAAAACAAGCAAAAAATCCCCTTGATCAAGTCATAAAAAACTTCAATAGCATAGTGAAAAGTATCCTTAAAGATAAAACAGAACTACTAGGCAAATTGTCAGTCAAATGTCCTTCGCACAAAATAACCCTATGCGGCCTATTATCAGTACTGTTGGTTCAATTTCATATAAACTTTCGAAATATATCACTAAGATCTTGTCCCCGTTACTTGGAACCATCTCCGATTCTCATATATATAATTCTCTAGATTTAGTTGATAAATTAAACAAAATTGCTCTTTGCCCTACTGATAGATTCGTTTGTTTTGATGTATGTTCTCTTTTTACTAAAGTCCCCATAGACTCTATTTTAGAATATCTTAGTAATGAACTAACTCAGCATGAATTACCTCTACCTATAAGTCACATTATTTCACTCACGAGTTTGTGCATTTGTGATTGTAAGTTTATATTCAATGGTGAATTTTATCAACAAATTTTTGGCATGGCAATGGGAAATCCTTTATCACTATTACTCTCAAACCTGTACATGGAATTCTTTGAAAAACGCTACTTACCTAATATCATTTATATTCCTGTAAAGTGGTATCGTTATGTTGATGATTGTTTAGCTGTTCTTCCTGTCGATATTGATGTAAATGATTTACTCTTTAAATTAAATAACCAGGTACCATCGATTAAGTTTACTCTAGAATTAGAAAAAGACAATTGCCTCCCTTTCTTAGACGTTTTGATACACAGAGAACCATTTCAATGTAAATTCAGTATTTATAGGAAACCGACTAACAACTTAAACTATGTTTCATTTCTTCTCAGGCCACCATCTTAACATAAAAATATCAATTTTTTTCCTCTATGTTTTTACGAGCATTGCGCATTGTCAGTCCACAATATTTGGATCAAGAAATTGAATACATAAGAAAAATAGGGAAAGATTTATGCTATCCTTCACATATATTAGGCATTTGTTATAATAAAGCCCACAAAAAGTTTATACTGTAAGTAACACGCAGAAAGAAAATTCTAATAACATTCTCAGTTTGCCTTATTTTAACGGATTTGAAACCATTAAATCATTGTTAAAAGCTTTTAATGTCAACCTTGTTTTTCCTATAATAACACACTAAAAGGAATGTTAATAAAAAATGGCCCCAGAGAAAGCAACAACATAATATATAAAATTCCATGTATGGATTGTCCCTCATTTTATCTCGGACAGTCTAGCAAAGGCTTAGAAGTAAGGCTAAGCCAGCATAAATATTCTGTAAAAACTGGGCAAAACTCTAATGCAATATTCATTCATTTAAGTGAAAACAACCACCGAATAAATTGGGTTGATAGTTCAGTAATTGCAAGGTCAAGAGATGTCTTATCACGAAATCTTTTAGAATCTGCTTTAATACAACTTACTTTTCATTGTAATTTCAATGTTAGTCGTGGCCTTTTTCATTTAGACCCTTGTATCTGTAACATGTTTAAGAATGACCTCAAAGATATAATTACTGACTTAAATAAAAATCAGTTGCCTTAAGAGTTATTATTTTTATTGTAATGTATGTCTGACATGTATTGTGAATATGGTTTTGTTTACCAAGTTCTGAATAGCTGTCACCTATAATCCTTTAATTGTCTTGAAATTGTATCTGAGATGATTGTCTTAAACCTTTAATTGACCCATTGTTTATGCTTGTTTGGGAAGGTTTCTTATCTTCCAGGTGTGTCGGATTCTAGGTACTAATCTCTTTATAATCCCTATCTGTCAGTTATACGAATCTTCTTGTATTGTCTTTTCTTGTATTTATGTCAGTCTCTGCTCAGTAAAGGACGTTTAACGTCGAAAGATCTTGCAGATCCTCCTTCGTTTATTTTTTCTTCGTGGCATATATCTTTATTTATGGATTTATCACGTTCCTAACTTCGTGATTCAGTTCACACACACACACACACACACACACACACACACACACACATATATATATATACATACTATATATATATATATATATATACATATATTATCCATACATCATTATAATTATACTGAAGATAAGATGTGGAACCAAGTTTAATTATATAAATACTACATCTATAAACACACTTAAGGAATAATATTAAGAGTTTAAAAGCGTTGGTAAGTCTCTCTCTCTCTCTCTCTCTCTCTCTCTCTCTCTCTCTCTCTCTCTCTCTCTCACACACACACACACACACACACCACAATGCAAACACACAACCCCATCCCCTTAATTTACTAAACGATATGAAAATATCATAACTCAGATAAGATTTGAGAGAGAGAGAGAGAGAGAGAGAGAGAGAGAGAGAGAATTTATACCAAACACCCAAGTTCAATATCTATTAATGACCAGGCAATAATAAAGATTACTTAACCGATCACAAATGACTTGAAAATATTACCTTTAATAAAAAGCGATTACAAAAACTGTAATTGATATAAAGCTTAAAAAATATTAAATAATTTTTAATATACCAAGCTCTTAATTTACTAACACGCAACGTAACCCAGATCTCCATAAATTACCTAACCGAGCATCAGGTACATTAATCTCAGAAACATTCCGCAGGAGTATTACTTTTCAAGGTTACCTAATAGATATCTAGATATCTTGTCAGGTGCCAAGAACCTAAAAAAAAAATTACATAGTTTTTATCCAAAAATAACAGTCTACTATTACTCATTCAATGTTTCGTTGCTATCTTATCAAATCGAGCTGGGTATTGATTTCCTGCCAATTTACCTACCTCAGCAGCTAAAGACACCTGTGAGGGCAGGTGTTTACGCAGCTATCCCTTATATATTCAGCAGACCAGCGGACTCCCACTAGCCTAACTCCTACATTCTTTTTTTTGTTTTAACTTTTGTTTATAAATTTAATTTTATTTTTATTTTTTTTTTTTGCACATGTTTAATTTTAAAAAATTTACAAGTCTTTAAATTTCTTTTTTTTTGCAAATATATACGAGGATCTTCTGATCTTCGTTGATAAGTCACTGATAATGAAATAAATATAATATAAATAGCCCATCATAATTAGGAAAACAGCAACAACGACGAAGGAAGAAACAACAAGAAAGAAAGACTAAGGCAATAAACTAGTTAAAAATAAACGTAAAAACAAGGAACGAGAGACAACACAGCTATATTATACGAAAACGACATAAATAAAAAAAAATCAAGAACAACAACCTAAACTGACGAAAAAGCCATGACGAAAGTCGAACATGCATCGAGGCCAATGGTTACGTAATTACTTACAGAAATAATAAATAGAATTAGAGCTTTCGCTTAAATAAAGTAAGAGCTTTGGCAGACCGCAAACCTGCGCTAATGCTGATAAATAAACATCACATAAGTCACATTCGTATCTCACCCGAATTCCAATTACTTATTGCCAGTCACGAAAGCTGCGGTTGGCAAATTTTCG
Organism: Macrobrachium nipponense; assembly: GCF_015104395.2. Classification (NCBI taxonomy): domain Eukaryota; kingdom Metazoa; phylum Arthropoda; class Malacostraca; order Decapoda; family Palaemonidae; genus Macrobrachium; species Macrobrachium nipponense. The sequence continues at coordinate 23,310,061 of NC_061091.1, forward strand.
TAAATTCCCACACTTAATTTTGAACGTAATCCTCCTTACAAATAAAGACAAACAAGCAAGCAGAACCAATAACATAGCTTCCTTGTAAGACCTAAAAATAAAAAATAAAATATTAAAATGTTTTGTTCATTAACAATTCGTCTATTCAAAGTATCCTATCAATATACTACCGAACTGACCGAAAGGTGAACGAAATAACAAGAATTTCAATGGGAAAGGATTAACAAAATCAACAAACGGCACCACTGCAGAATCAAATATCTTGTTGCTCTCGGTAACTTCTGACAAGACACGTCTTCCAATAATGGAAAAGGATGATTCATCTGGCTCAGCTGTCACTGAGTCTGACAGACAGCGACAGGAGGACGAACACAGACAGATTTCCTTAACAGACATGTTTCCTTCCCGGGAAATAAAGAATCAGATCTGTTGAAAAATAGAAGCAACTTGAAACTCAGCATTAAAGCAATTCAGAACAATATACAAAAATATGGCAAAATGACCTGACACTGTGACATACCTTACTTGAAAACAATATCATGAATGCTAAGCAAAATTATCTGGAAAATTACAGATAATTATTTGACCTTGAACTTAACCTTCAACTCAGCCAAATCAAATTGGGTCAAGGTCAAAAGGAACCTGATAGGACGGCGGAACAAGGAATCAAATTTAAAAACAATACCGTAAATGAACGAAAATCCCTAAAAAATGCAGACATTTTTTTTACCTTGAACATGACTTTCAACTCGGCCAAATGACATTGGGTCAAGGTCAAACCGTGCCTGACCTGACGCCAAAACAGGGCATCAAATCTGAACACAATACCATAAGTGAAATCAAAGTTATCAATAAAAATATCCAAATTAACTGATGGACAGAAAACCGTCAATATTAAAAGACGCACTCAATATATGAATGACTAATAATTCATATAAAATACACATTGAAAAATTAATTATAAGAGGTACATTCAATATCTATCACTTAACTACCAGCTTTTATTTCTAAGTAATATAGAAAAAACCGAGACATAAAGTTAAACTGAGCTCTCGAAACACGGAAGGGTTTTCAATAGCAAGCAATGCCTCACTGATGATATTCAATGGAGACCCACAAAACCGCGGCGAAAAGACGATGCAAAGCTATCAACAAGTCTCAGAATATTTTCAATGTTATTATGGCCATTCAAGATATTTTTATTACTATTTTTATTATTATTATTATTATTATTATTATTATTATTATTATTATTATTATTATTGCTGATTCTACGGCAGTCAATTTGTAAAGTTTTCTCTATTCGTCTTACAGTCTTCCTTTCATCAGCGTTTCGTATGGACATGTAAAGGATTTCTGCAGTCTTAGCTTTTTAACCTTTAACATTTCGACACACGCTCTGGTGGTCATTTACAAACAGCGACTGAATTGACATGCTTATTACACCGGTATGTATAGCAGTTGTTATTGTTATTATTATTTATTTATTATTATTACACAATATCGAGAAAACTAAAAAATCATCATCTCAGCTCAGTCCCCAGTAGGCTTCGCTGTTTTTAATGAGGTGTTTCCAAGTGGTTCTGTCTTGCGTCCTCCTTTTGTCTGGTTTGTCTCCAAAGTCTTCCCCGAGATGATGATTCTTTAGTTTTCGGTAAAAGAAAACTATTGTGTCAGCTTTGTCAGTCAGTCCGCCCTCAGATCTTAAAAACTACTGAGGTTAGGGGGCTGCAAATTGGTATGTCGATCATCCACTCCTCAAACATCAAACTTACCAAATTGCAGCCCTCTAGCCCCAATAGTTTTGATTTTATTTATAGTTAAAGAACGCCATGATCGTGTGTCTGGCAACGATATAGGACAGACCACCACTGGGCCGTGGCTGAGAGCTTCATGGGCCGTAGCTCTTACAGAAAATTCAATGATCTGAAGAAACTTTTTTCATTTGTATTATATGGATGCAACTGCTAAAAGTTTCGCATAAATGGAAAATAATTAAGACAGTTAATTGAAATAGCAAAACAATTAATGAAAACGAAGGAACCGTTTTTCCTTCAATTGATTATCCGCAAATTATAACGGAACATTCATCAGACCATAATAATAATAATAATAATAATAATAATAATAATAATAATAATAATAATAATTATCATGATTATTATTACTATTTTTATTTAATATTTTTTGGGGGGTTTATTACATTCATCCTATTCGAATGAGTGGTTTTAGACTGTTTTAGCGTTCCGGGCTGCATCCTGCCGCCTTAGGAGTCCACCACTTTTCTACTATGTGGGCTGTTTCTAATAGCACACTCTTCTGCGTGAATCCTAGAGCTACTTCAGCATCTAGTTTTATGAAGAAACATAAACACCACCTACATTCATAACGGAACAAACCTACAAGGTGTCATTGAAAATAAAATTCAAGCTCCAAATAATATGGTGTTCATTAGAAAGTAATAGAAGGTAATAGGAAAAAGATTTAAAACAATACAGAAATAATTACACCCACTAATTGGAAAAGATTCTCACCACTTTGTTTTCTTAATGCAAGAGGATTACTATCAAACAATAAGAGTACAAATAGCTCCCAGTGCAACGTATAAAGAAAAGTGTTTTGTATTAAAGAGGAAGATAACAGCTTTCCGCAACAGGATAATTCATCAACCGGCATTTGCAAAATTACTTACGTGAAGGCTGCATGTGCTGCGCTAATGGTGCACTCACCTGAAATATGACGAGAAAATGGCGGCGAATTAATAATAATAATAATAATAATAATAATAATAATAATAATACAACAATATTGACAGGATTAGTACAAATGTATTGCCTGTAATTACAACCTCAGTATCTATTATAATAATAATAATAATAATAATAATATAATATATAATAATAATAACAATATTTTTGTTTAAACGAGAGAGAGAGAGAGAGATAGAGAGGGGAGAGAGAGAGAGAGCGTCAACTTGATGGCATTAACTGATCGGCAGATCCCATTTCCGAAAGCATATTAGGGTCGATAGATAACAAATGTGTTCGAAATACTAATTGAAAATGGGGAACCTATAACTGGTTTTAGATCTCTCTCTCTCTCATCTCCTTCTCTCCTCTCTCTCTCTCTCTCGTTAATCGTTCCAATATTACTGGTACTCTTCCAAATATCTTTCCGATTTACTTTCATACTTCATCTTTTTAATTATTTTCCCAGTTTCATACTTCAACTACTAAAATATATTTTTCATTTTAAAATATTTTTTTTTCATTTTCATACTTCAGCTTTTAGATATTATTTTTAAGTGTTCATACTTCAGCTTTTAATATATTTTTCAGTGTTTATACTTTAATTTTTATGTACTATTTAAATTTCTATACTTCAGCTTTTAACATTATCATAATTCAGCTTAAATATACCTTTCAATTCAGTCTCATAATGTAGCATAAATATGATGCTTTTGTTGAGTTTGTTAACCTTATTCATCAGCTGGTATACATTTATATCTTCAGCTTCAGTATAACGTTACTGTTACAGTTCAGCGCTTCAGCTTTAGACAGAACGTTCGTAAATAAATTGGAATTCCCCTCTGAAATACACAGCTTTTATTACATATTTCAGCCAACGGCTTACAGTAAAAGAATTCATCGTTCCCAATTTCACGATCATTTCCTCCAGAATTATATTTGCAAACCTGTTCATTTCCCCCACTGCCAGAGGCTCCTGCATCCACCGCTCTTACTGCCGAGGGTAATTGCAGTATTCAATAACGAACAAAAAAAAAACTCCTCGATGTCGGCGACAGAACGCCCGTAAAAGTTTTATGGCCCCGATTTTCTCGGCCATTACCGCACGAGAGGATTTCCTTCCCCCCGAATTCTCGACTATTTAACAGACGGAACGATACGCGTATCAAACGAGGATTTCCTGCCTTCGCTGCTGAGCGAAACAAAGCGGTCTTCACGATTTCCTTCCAAAGATTTATTTCCAAGAGATTTATATTTGTTATCCTGTCTGTATGTTTGCTTTTGACGACCGTTCAATTATGAGTTTACGAATTTTGAATTCCCTCATAATACGTGGTCATCACACTGAAAACATTACTGAATACTCCATGTGGTGACGTATAGGACCATCCTTTTAGGATTCAAACTTATTCTCATTTAATTGCCAGTTACTATAAAACTGACGAGTCAGCTTTTCATTAGCTAATGTGCGTTTGGCTGACGAAACTTCTATAAATATGCATAAAGTTAGCAGGTAAACATATTTTTCATTACGTATCTAATAACATCATGCTTAAACACATACACACAAGCATGAATTTCACAAAACCTTTAAATTCATAAACATAATGAATATTATTAAAGCATAGGTGAAAAAATGGGTCATACGTTTTTTCTGAAGGTCCAGTTATGTGAAAAGATGGGATGACGACAGGTTGGCTTTAATCCATTGAGGTTTTAGACTACAATACATACTAAATGTGGGTAATCTTATGGAAGTTTCCAATGCAAGGCTTCATCCACGATACAGTAGGTGACTATGGATGCGGTAGTGACCGTTATTTACACACAGGTGTGTGTGTGCATATATTTAAATATGTAGTTTAAAACACTCACACATACAAATACACTTCCTCAATACAAGCCTTTATTAATAGAGTTACGAGGCGAAATTAACAAAATAATACGCATGCTCTCATGCGTGCAAATTCCCAAATCTACCACACTTACGATATCAGAAATGCCATAAAGTACCAATAAATCAAACGGACAACACACTAACAGCGAGCAGAAAAAACGCACACACTCCGATCACGTCCCTTAACCCATAAACGCAATCCTGGAATATTGCAATTTTGTTGCCTCAACGCGGCACTGAACGCAACAGGCGGACTGGAAGATTGGAAAAGGGTGGTAGCTTGAGGGAGGGAGGGAGGGAGGGAGAGAAGGGTGTGCCAAGGAAGGGAGATCCTCAGGAGAGGGCCATTATACAACCGCCTGGACTAATACGGGGGTGTCTGCAAACACGACAGGCATCCTGCCAAGGCAAAGGTTCATTAATATAGAGAGATGCTGCTACTCTATGGAATAGTGATGGCTATGTAATTGGACCGACGTGACGCGTCACGGTCTATTTACATTACGACAGTACTCTGGCCTTGGGTCATGCAAAAATAGCTTTCCTTTATTACAAATGTACTGAATTAATATTATTATTCTTATTATTTTTTTTTTTTTTTTTTTTTTTTTTTGCTCTATCACAGTCCTCCAATTCGACGGTGGTGGTATTTATAGTGTGGGGTTTATTGATTATTATTATCATTGAATACAATAGCTGTTTCTAACGGCATTTAATTTATATAGAATCTTCTCAATTCTTCTTATTATCTTTTTCTCGTCAGCATGTAGCTGGTGTATTAAGTTTCCTAAGGACATGTAAAGATTTTTTCATTTGTCTTAGGTTTTTATTCCTCTAACGTGTCGACAGCGCACAGGCAGTCATCTATGAGAGTTTACAGTACAGTGAATTAAGATACAGTTTACAAGTATTTATAGCATGCAAGGTCGTGTACAATCGGAGGGCGGGTCGGTGGGAACGGATTTTTAATTGTCGTTGGATGGAAACGAAATCTCCCCCTGAGGCGTTCTGACCTGCGTAGTTTGGACGGGGTTATTAGCGTCGGGTTGGGTGTTGTTTGGGGTACCCACCTCTTGGGCGGCAGGCTGTACAATTGATATATCTTTCCGCTCGTTCTCTCCCGCTTTCTCTCTCTACTTCTTCCGCTCTTTCTCTCTCTCTTGCTCTCTCTCTTTCTCTTTCTGCAAGTTCCTCTCTCTCTCTCTCTCTCTCTCGTTCGCTCCTTCTAACGCTCTCTCTTTCTCTCTCTTCCTGCTCCTCTCTCTCTCTTTCTTCTTTCTCTTTCTCTCTCTGCTCCTCTCTCTCTCTCTTTCTCTCTCTCTCTCTCTCTCTCTCGTCTCTCCCCCCTCGATCTCTCTCTCTCTCTCTCTCTCTGTCTCTCCCCCCTCGATCTCTCCTCTCTCTCTCGTGGATGTATACGTAGTCGGTTGGTTTCTTGCGCCATTTCTTCTTATGATGGTGGGAGAAACTAAAAAAAAAAAAACTGTTTCTTTTACCGTGTTGATAGTCGGTTTTTTCTCTAATATATGTAAAGCTTCAAGATAACGTAGGCGTTTTCGGTCCGGTGCATGGTCAATAATTTCTATGTTCTTTATAAGCTCAGCTCTTTCTGGTCTCCTGTTGTGTTTTTCCCTATAGTGAATGAAAATGGCCCCTTCTTGAAGATGACACGAGAGACGCTTGGAGAGTCTGGTAGTGGTCATCCCGATATAAGAATGGTGGCATCCATCCATCCACCGAGCATGTGAATTCGTAGATGACACTCCTTCTCTTCAAAGACGTTTCTGGGGCGCCGGGCGGGTTGTTTCTAAGAAGCAGCTGGCTGGTTTTCATGCTTTTGTAAATAAATTATGGAGGCTAATTTTATCACTTTCTGTAGTGGGGGAGACATTTCACTGATTATTTTCCTTATAGCCATTTTATCCTTCCAAATATTTGTGGTTGCATATGAGTTTCAATAAGATCCCCCCTGTCCTCCCCAATAACTACCGCTACATAGACGACACCTTCCATAAAAGTTAAAACAGAGAAGAGGACCTTGAAACACCTTTAAGAAAAACACCTTCGAAGAATGCTCCGTCCTCCACTTCACGTGTGAACGCAGCGTTGACGGTGCCCTACCCTTCCTGGACGTTCGGGTACAGCAGACCCCTACGGGATACACCACCACGGTTTACAAGAAACCCACAACCCGGGTCTATGCCTTAATGGGTCCAGCGAGTGCCCAGACAGGTATAAAAGATCGGTGGTAGAGGCCTTGTCGTCCGCCGCGCCCTTACACACTGTTCCACATGGAGAGAACCACCAGGGAAATCGAAAGGTCTACACAAGTTTCTCATTAATAATAACTTTTCAAAACCAAACGTGATGGTCGAACGCCAAACGAGGGACTCCATAAATAAATGGCACCAAGAAAGAACGACCGTAACTAACGACCAAAGTGGAGCTATAAAAAATATTTTATAAAAATCATATGCACCACAAATATTTGGAAGATGAAAAGGCTATAAGGAAAAATAATCAGTGAAAATGTCTCCCCCACTACAGAAAGTGTATAAAATTAGCCTCATAATTTATTACAAAAGCATGAAAACCAGCCAGCTGCTTCTTAGAAACAACCCGGCGCCCCCAGAAACGTCTTTGAAGAGGAAGGAGTGTCATCTACGAATTCACATGCTCGGTGGATGGATGGCCACCATTCTTATATCGGGATGACCACTACCAGACTCTCCAAGCGTCTCTCGTGTCATCTTCAAGAAGGGGCCATTTTCATTCACTATAGGGACACAACAGGAGACCAGAAAGAGCTGAGCTATAAAGAACATAGAAATTATTGACCATGCACCGGACCGAAAACGCTACGTTATCTTGAAGCTTTACATATATTAGAGAAAAAACCGACTATCAACACGGTAAAAAAAACAGAGTTTTCTCCCCACCATCATAAGAAGAAATGGCGCAAGAAACCAACCGACTACGTATACATCCACGAGAGAGAGGAGGAGAGATCGAGGGGGGGGGGGGGGGGGAGAGACAGAGAGAGAGAGAGAGAGAGAGATCGAGGGGGGAGAGACAGAGAGAGAGAGAGAGAGAGAGAGAGAGAGAAGAAGAAAGAGAGAGAGAGGAGGAGAGAGGGAGGCAAAAACAGAGAGGAGAAAGAGAAAGAGAAAGAGAGGAGAGAGGAGCAGCAGAGAGAGAAAGAGAGAGCGTTAGAAGGAGCGAACGAGAGAGAGAGAGAGAGAGAGAGGAACTTGCAAAGAGAGAGCAAGAGAGAGAGAAAGAGGCGTAGAAGAATAGAGAGAGAAAGCGGGAGAGAACGAGCGGAAGATATATCAATTGTACAGCCTGCCGCCCAAGAGGTGGGTACCCCAAACAACACCCAACCGACGCTAATAACCCCGTCCAAACAAATACGCAGTCAGAAGCGCCTCAGGGGGAGATTTCGTTTCCATCCAACGACCAATTAAATCCGTTCCCACCGACACGCCCACCGATTGTACACGACCTTGCATGCTATAAAATACTTGTAAACTGTATCTTATTCACTGTACTGTAAACTCTCATAGATGACTGCCTGTGCGCTGTCGACACGTTAGAGGAATAAACCTAAGACAAAATGAAAATCTTTACATGTCCTTAGGAAACTTAATACACCAGCTACATGCTTGACGAGAAAAAGATAATAAGAAGAATTGAGAAGATTCTATATAAATTAAATGCCGTTGAAACAGCTATTGTATTCAATGATACTGCCCTCAGAGAAGGCCTCCTTCCTTATTATTATCATTATTATTATTATTATTACTATTATTATTATTATTATTATTATTATTATTATTATTATTATTATTATTATTATTAAATAAGAAGGTCCTATTCTTACGGAAACAAGGCCACCAGGCTTACAAAGAATATGATGTTTTGTTCTAAAGGGTCCACATAATAATAAGAAAAATGTTAATAGTTCGTGTATAATTTAAAAACATTTATAGAGCTTTCTAAACCTTCTCTGGGTTCATCTTCATCAGTCCTGAATATGAACCCGGGGAAGGGGTTCGAAAGCTTTGTAAAGCGTTAAAATTTTAAATCATACACGAACTATCAAAATTTTTTTTTTTTTTTATCATTGTGGACCCCTTAGAACATTATATATACTCTCGTGATAAATAGTTTTTCCCAAACAAAAGTGTTGTTCATTAGAAAGAAGAAAACACAAGGTAATGGGAAACAGAGAAAGAAAATATTACTTATTAAAAAAGAAAATTAAATTAACAAATCAATAAATAACTAGAAATATTTTTAAGTAGATTGTTGAATTTGAACTTATTCTGGATTAATGGTAATATACGTACATATCTCCACCTCTGGTAACTATGATAAGACCTAACATAACTTATCCTTATCTAATTTGTCATTGGTTACCACGGGCATTTGCACTTAGTCATTAGTTTGTTACGGTCATTAAACATCATATCATACCATAGGACAGAATATAGAATTTGGACCAAAGCCCAAGCGCTGGGACCTATGAGGTCATTCAGCGCATTGACGGAAATTTCCAGTGAGAAAGTTTGAAAGATGTAACAGGAGGAAAACCTCACAGTTGCACTTCGAAACAATTGTTAGAGAGGGTGAAAAGTCAGATGGAAGGAAGAGAACATGAACGGAGGTACAGTAAATGGAATGAACGAGGTTACAGCTTCGGGCCGAAAGGACGCTGCAAAGACCTTTAACTAATGCCTACAGTGTACCAAGTGAGGAGCACTGATGGCAATACCCACCTTCGGCGCGCTACCAAACATCATGGTATTTAGGTTTATTTACCTGTTTACATAAAAACTCATGATTTTATCGCATTTAACGGCGTAAATGCCTTACGTGACACCGTTATGTTGCAGATTTTATTAAGAATTTCCATCTACTTAATTAATCTTGTTTTTTAACCTTGAAGCAGTTTAACTATTGACAGCAAAGGTCAACAGGATAGGTGACTTCAAGCCCATGTCTAGCCCAGACAGAAGTAAACTATAAACCGAAATGACACCAAAAATGGCGGTGATAGAATTTTCTATATCTTATAGAACAAAAGGTTATAAGAATGGGGAAAAACAGAGACTGGGAGAGAGTTCCAAAAGTGCGGAAACACGAATGATCTATGGCAGCAAAAAGACAGAAAGTAGTTTCCGGCCTTCAATCCCCTCCCATCAATGGAGCGCAAAAGCAGCATTGATCGTGTTACTGGGAAGCGAAGTTCTCGGGCCAGCTGCCAAATTTCAACTAGTGGTTGCTGGCGACCCCAGAACCCATGACACCGAAATGCCACTACATTTTTTTTTTTTTTTTTTTTTTTTTTTTGGCGGGCGCGCGCGCGCGCAACGATGAAATCGAATGACAGATGAACGTTATCTATGTTTTCTAGGAAATGCAGATGCAAATAAGATGATGATAGGAGTAATAGCAATAATAGTATTGATATTCAATCAAAAGAGCAAAGCCGTTCCTTTTTGGTAATAAACTAAAAACTACAATAATCTATAGTTTTTACTCGCCTATATCAGAGTACAGTGAAAGGTTTAAAATAAAAGTACATGAAAACAAGCAATATCCACAGGAAACAAAGCAACCACTGTACACTGACAACAATAAAAACTACTTTTAAACAAATCATAAAAGACAAATAACCTAATATATATCTGTACTTTCACCCCTTGATAGGCAGCCATAAATTACGCTCTCATATGTTTCACAGACTGACATCCTAATTACACTCTCATCCCCAGGACAAATATTTTTCAAGTTTCTGAGGAAAATTACGAATACATACGTCACATTCAAGGCTTCTAACATTTAAACGAAATATGAAAGAGGAATCGAAGGTTCTCATTCGTAAAAGTGTTTTTAAATTCTCTTAGCCAGTATTTCTTTTATGTTTAAAAAGTTCATTGTTCGTTTATGAAACCTGATAAGGCTTCTCTTTAATTCATGTATTAAATGATGACAATTAAAAAGCTACGATTTTACCATCAAATAAAATTACAGGATTAGTTCCTAGACACTCATCATTCAAAAAAAAAAATTGAACATACGTTTCTTGGAATTCCCTTGAATTCCTGTACATTACCCATGCATATTTCAAGAAAGCTTTTTTTTAAAGTAGTGACATTTGGTGCAGATAAAGTCATATCGGCAAAATCGTACGCCCCAGTCATGTCAAATCAATCTCCCAGCAAAGAATTTACCACCACTAATCTCCCATTTAAGAGGCAAATGATCACTGTTAAGAAAATACCCAAGATAACTATACTCCTAAAAGCATTACTATGGAGTAACAATAGCAAGAAAGACGAAAGCAAGCACTTGTTAACAAAAGGTGAACGCAATTTAACTTGACCGGATGCAACAGTGCAACCCAAGCTGACTCGATACCAACAGCTTACCACATCGTAGTTGACCCCCATTCCCGAGAGCGAGGTCAAAAAGAGGATTAATAAATACTAGTCAGAATGAAATTGAAATTGCGGGGGTCCGGAAAATGGGGATTTTAGGCATTCTCTTACCCCAGGTCGCTGCTCCACGGATGATAACATTCCTAATTCCCAATCCAGCTTATTTGATCACTCTTGATTCCCTTTCAATTTCTGGCTGACATTTCAATCATTCATTCATTTTAGCTGGACTTTCCACGTCACTGTTTTTTCTATTTTATATTTTTGCTTGAGTCTATCTTCAAATTCAAGTTATTCGTAATTGTCTTCCCCTATCCAGAATTCTACGTCTATTTTCAAATTCAAGTTATTCGTAATTATCTTCCCCTATCCAGAATTCTAGGTCTATCTTTAAATTCAAGTTATCCGTAATTGTCTTCCCCTCTATCCAGTATTCTACGTCTATCTTTAAATTCAAGTTATCCGTAATTGTCTTCCCCTATCCAGAATTCTACATCTATCTTCAAATTCAAGTTATTCGTAAATGTCTTCCCCTATCCAGTTTTGTAGAATTCGTAGGCCAATTATACATGCATAAATCATACATACATATATAATATAAATGTGCATACACACATACACATAGAATCTTCTGGTCATTTTTACCAGATACATATGAAATTGTAATAGCCACAATGCCCTCTTAACTTTCTCAAATTCCTTGCTCTTTTTTGGATACACTTGTCATTACACAGCCATGAGTGACAAGGTGACCTTGTCGTGATTATGGTGTCGCGGGCTCGTTTTCCCGCTACCGGACATGATGATTTCTTCAAATCTTTGAAGTTGGAGCTCAAGGCTGTGTGGTGACAGGCGTATCCAAAAAGAGCAAAGAATTTGAGAAGTTAAGAGGGCATTATGGCTATCACAATATATATAACATACATACATTTATTATATATATATATTATATATATATATATATATATTATATATATAGAACATATATATGATATATATATATATATATATATATATATATAAACACAATTCTATCTCATTACTAGTTTCACAATAACTCACACCTAACTAGCTGTCCCTTCCGTAAGTAAATCACATATCCCTCTTTCATTATTCGCGACCCGTCTTTTGTGAAATTCGCAAACCATTTGCAAGTCAAGCATCCTAAAGCAGGGAGTAATTGAAATTCATAAATGAAATTCGTAAGTGAAATCCTTCTAAAAGCTCCATTAAAATGATCTCCTAGAATGCTTCTTAAGGAGGAGATCCCGTCTGAATATTTAATGGAATAAATTAAGTTTTCCCCCTTGGGGAAGGGTGTCACTGAATTGAAGATGCCAATATAACGGATGATTTAATAATCTCTAAATAAGACAAAGTATGTCTTTTATAAGAATATACGCTGATTTCTTTAGTGATAATATTTTGATACTGATGCGAGGTAATTACGGCATATTTTTTTTTTATTTTAAACGAAGGAAAACTGAAAATAGTTTACTTCTAAACGTCAAAAGCGACAAAGATTCAGTATGCAAATCTGAAAGTAAATTAATAAATCTAATTATTCAACTGACATCAGTCAACAAAAAATTTTTAACATGAATAAAACAACCTGATCTCTTGAGATCGATTTTCAACGCCTGCAAGACATTTGCAGCACTTGTTATTGGCACATGAATTTAAAATTGACACTAATAACCAAGAAGAGAAATGAGGGAAAATCAAGTTGACGTCATCGCAGTAGAAGGGGATTAAGATGACTCAACATTCATATCATTTCAAAATTATGTAAATGGAGGAACAACCGTACTGGGCATCACCATTTAGGATTAACTATTGGAAGAGCATCTAAATGACATATCAATAATTAACCTACGTAGATTCCAATTCATTATAACTAAAAGAGCATGTTAATACGAGTAAATGTAGCGTAGATATCCCCTCGTTCAGTAAATAGTCTTTAATAAGTACAGAAATAACAAAGTAATCCCACATTGCAAGTCTGTAAACGACAAGCGCAGCCAACATGATCAAACAACTACAGCCGTTGTTGACAGAGAAATGCTATTTGGAAGAATCACTCTCCCTCCTTCCGGGACCACTCCACAAAACTTACTCCCACATCGTGAGGAGTTTTATCCTTCTGAAGGACGCGGATTTTCCCATAATAGGAGGAGGAGAAGGAGGAAGAGGCAAAGGATATTTTCAGGATATTTCTGGAACGTCCTCAGCAAAAGCCTACCTCTTCTTCTCCTGATCGATTTCCTTAGGGCGGGCTGGAAGGCAATAACTCGCTTCTGATGGGGAGGAATATTAAACACGAAATCTAAAAGGGGAATGAATCCACTTCAAAGTCCGTCTTTAGTGGAAGTAAACACGATCTATAGAAAGAGACCAGTTCTATCATGTTTCCCTTCGGTTGGGAAAAAGTCAACTTTAATCAGTAAACGAAATCTAATTTATTGTTACTCAGGAGACATTTCTCAATAAAAATTCACTTACACTTTTACTATCAATAACTTATTGTCACAGTTTTGCTCTTAGTATCTAGTTTTGTATGACTGGACTTTGAAATGACAACATCTAAAGCAAGTAAGAGAAAGAGAGCATCCCATACTCACACATCTAGACAAATTGCAAAAAAAGGGACATTTTGTAAAACAAGAACGTTAAATGTTTATGCAAACTGGCCTCATTCGGTGAACGGCTGTGAGACAGCAGTGCAAGTTTGCCTTCTTATATTCAAGCTTTTTAATACCCCATTCACAGACACTGAAATATGAGATTGACGTCTGATGCCAAGCGCTGGGACCAATGAGGTCATTCAGCGCTGAAAGAAAACTAGTCAAAGTTTGAAAGATGTAACAGGAGGAAAATCTCAAAGCAATTGCACTATGAAACAATTGTCAGAGAGGGTTGAGGAAAGTACGATGAAAGAAAGAATGCGATCGGAGGTACAGTAAAAGAAATGAAAGGGGTTGCAGCTAGGGGCCGAAGGGACGCTGAAAAGAGCCTCAAGTAATGGTGGAAAGAACCTTAAGTAATGTCTGAAGTGCATCGCGTAGGTGCAGTAATGGCACCAACCCCCTACGGGGAATACTTCATTAACGTGATGATACTGATGACACTCACCCCACACTAAAATAAAATAAGGATATGAAATATGGAATGGAAATCTCGAATTCTGTCGAGTAATGACCTCTATGATGATGAAATACGTCTTCCTTGTTATTAAGGAAATAATGAACTATTGTCTTTGAAAAAATGAGTCTTGTCTATAAGAACATTCATTTAGCTTTTACCTTCGCGAAATGAATTAGATGTTTTTATGGAAATGATTAGCAACGTTTTCCACGACAATTAGCGCTTTTTAAAACTCCTTTAGCTTTTCTTTACCGATTACAACAAGTTTCCCTTCAAAACATATCTAAAACGTTAATTACCTGAATAATTTAAAGAATCACCTCAGATTTGTATAAAAAATAATTACTCATCATGGATCCATTACCTTTTTACATCATAAAAAAGAAAGATTAGCTTTCAATTAAAAGAAACTACTCTATTTTATTTACACGAGGCCAATTTCAAATAAAGGTTATCTGGGATTATCAGAAAGAATAAAAGAAGGAAAATGAGGAAATAAGAAGTAGCTTTGATGGTAGTTAAGGAGAATGCAAAATAGCCACTGGGGAAGAGGAAGCAAAGTTAGGTGAAATACAGTGAGGGGAAGCAGAGGGAGGGGAAAAGAGTGAAGGAAGAGAGACAGAGAGAGAGAGAGAGAGAGAGAGAGTGAGGTGAAAAGAGTGAGGGAAGAGAGAGAGACACCGTGAGGGGAAGCAGAGTGCGGGGAAAAGAGTGAAGGAAGAGAGACAGACACAGTGAAGGGAAGCAGAGTGAGGGGAAAAGCATGGGGTTAGAGAGAGAGAGAGAGAGAGAGAGAGAGAGAGAGAGAGAGAGAGAGAGAGAGAGAGAGACGGCGAGGGGAAAAGTGAGGGAAGTGAGAGACAAAGTTAGGGGGAAGCAGAGTGAGGGGAAAAGCGTGACGTTGGAGAGAGAGAGAGACACAGCGAGGGGATGCAGAGTGAGGGGAAAAAGTAGTGAGGGAAGAGAGACACACAGTGAGGGAAGAGAGAAACAGTGAGGGGAAAAGAGTGAGGGAAGAGAGACACAGTGAGGGCAAAAGAGTGAGGGAAGAGAGAGATAGACACAGTGAGGGGAAGCAAAGTGTATAGGAGAAAATGGCGACCACTTTGCATCCTTGACGGAAGAACGAATAAAGGAGGAAAAAACAGACATTTGAGTGAAAAACGGAATAAATAAAAAAATTAAAATCTCACAGAAAGAAGATAAAATGTTACAGGGGAAAATTTTTAAAAAGGATATTGGTAAAAAAAAAAAAAGAGGAAATGTTTCTAAAGAAAAGGGGAAAGATATTTGTAAAGTAAAAAACAGGAATGTTTTAAAGAGGAAAAGGATGTAAATTATACAAGCAAAAAAATAAAAAAAAAAAAAAAAACAAAAAAAAAAAAAAAAAAACCAGGAAATTTCAGGGAAAAGAGAGAGAGAGAGAGAGAGAGAGAGAGAGAGAGAGAGAGAGAGAGAGAGAGAGAGAGAGAGAGAGGAACTAATTGTACTTAGAATTCTAAATTTCTTTCCCTTCACACTAATTCATTTATCAAAAAAAATTATTACTGTTCATCAACTATAATACCCAATACTTGTGACCTCTAATTCATAATCAGAACGCTGTTGTTTGGCTTTCTATCTTAATTCCAAAAGCCCCTAATATATAGGTCACGACCGGAAAAAAAAGAAAAAGAAAAACTTATTTCAGTAGCGCTCATAACCTAATAAATACTGAAGTCACACCATTTATCCTCTAAAAAGACTTGACACAAAAGAACATGAACTAATCAAAAAGAGAGAGAGAGAGAGAGAGAGAGAGAGAGAGAGAGAGAGAGAGAGAGAGAGAGAGAGAGAGCTTCAGGATCATTCCTAATTTGAAAAAATTACATCGAGATATAATTACCTTAGAATTGAAAGATTTCCTCGATAATCACAGGAAGGAGAGAGAGAGAGAGAGAGAGAGAGAGAGAGAGAGAGAGAGAGAGAGAGAGAGAGAGAGAGAGAGAGAGAGAGAGAGATTTCAATCTGGAAAAATGACATCGATATATAATTATCTTAGAAATTCTTGGAAGTTTTCCACGACAAATGATTTTACAGTTGAGCTGCTGACCTAGCAAAAGATTTCAATAGGAACGCCGTAATTGCTAGGAGAATAAATATCATCTATATAACAGCATTCATTCAAGGACCAACGCGTTATGAAATTAAGCAATTACGTGTTTGCTAAAGGAACAGACAGATAATTACGTTCACAGTTCAAAAGTCTTACATTTAAATGACAAGAGTATTGAATGACCAAGAGCGAATTAGCCTTTGATAAAGTAAATTTTAAACGTTCACCTTCTTTCACTAAAGTAACATATGGAAATAGACAAGAAAAGAACATATATATACCTCTTAGATTAACTTCCACATTTTGCTTACAAAATTAAACTCATGTCGAACATATTATTTCAATCAGAACGTTTTAAGTAGACAACATTTGTGTACAAGAGGTAGTTACTCATAAATAGATTTCACTATAAACTTAAATCTTGATTAACCAAACTTCAGTTCATGACGTGGATTAAACAATAGTTCGGTCCAAAGGCGGTTCAATTAAAGTGCACCACTTAATAGGTTATGATCTATAAACAAGTAAAAAATGCAGTCAAGTAGTCTGTAGTGTATAATGCTATAAGACATTCTCAGCCACGGCCCGGTGGTGGCCTATGTTTTTGTCACCTATACCGGTGCCAGAAGTACGATCATAGCTAACTTTGACCTTAAATAAAATAAAATAAAAACTACTGAGGCTACAGGGCTGCAATTTCCTATGTCTAATGATTGGTGGGTGGATGATCAACATACTAATTTGCAGCACTCTAGCCTCAGTAGTTTTAAGATCTGAGGGCGGACAGAAAAAGTGCGGACGGACAGACAAATACCCATCTCAATAGTTTGCTTTTAAGAAAACAAAAAGCTATATCTCAGTTTAAAACGTGAATTC
>NC_061091.1:23327765-23360265 GCF_015104395.2 Macrobrachium nipponense
GTTTAAAACGTGAATTCAAGTCTCACATTTTGCGTGAAGTGAATTCAAGTCAACGGTCCGATGTGAAAAGACGAATTCATCCAACTAAATACGAATCAAATTCGATGGAGTAGAATAGATTAACCCACTGACCATCAGCTCAGGATTAACAACTCGCAAGAGATTGGAAACCAGGACAGCCATCACATAAATGGCAGCTCAAAAAGTAGAATTTCCAGAAGACTGCTGGGCCTTAACCTAGTCTGACGGTATCAGGACAAAATCTCCCGTAGGACAAAATCCCCCGAGGACCAAATCCCCCAGGACAAAATCCCCCGTAGGACAAAATCCCCATTGCCAGAATTTCCCGTTTTTACCGTTTGCTTGTTTTTCTAACAAGGCAATTTTTTTTTTTACTAATACCTACATTAAATAAATCTTCTTACTGTCATAGCAGTACAGTTGTTTGCTCATCTTTCTAAAACGGCGATACATTTTTTGTTACTTACATATTTAGTTTACAAAGAGTTTATTTTAGAAATCACCTTAGTACTTTCACCCATAGAGGATGGAATTTGTGAAGAGCAATAAAGGACAGGTGAAACTGCATTGTGAAGGATATATTTACGTTAACAAAAAGAATTGGCAAACGGTGTGGTATCATATGAATGTGAAAGAAGGCGATCTAAAGCATCGTGTAAAGCGAAAGTCAAAGTGAGCCAAGGTAAGGTCATCGAAGAATTACACAGCCACACACACGCACCAGTATTTCAAGAAATTAAAGAAGGTGCACAACAAACAGAAAAGACCACACAATCTGTTCATGAAGAGCTCAATGATTTTATGACAGAGGAGAGTTTGCCAATTTTGGATTACTTTGAGGATCATTATATTGGCAGGCCATGTCGACGAGGACGCTGAGAACCCACATTTAGCATACCTCTGTGGATTATGTATGCAAGAACAAACGACGAACTTAATCGTATGAATAATTCTGTGGAAGGATGACATTGCAGTTTCGTATCACTTGCTGGGTATTCCCATCCAGTCATCTGGAAGTTTATGAGTCTCTTAGATCGAGAAATCCACTTTCAAGATATTCAGATGAATCAGATTATTTCTTGTATCGTTAGAGAACCACCTAGAAAGAAATATCAGGATGCCGCATCACGTATCAAATCAGTTGTGTTAATATACCAAGAAAAAGCATATTTAGATTATCTTAGAGGCATTGCATTTAACTTAGGGTTTTAAACACATGTTCAGTCTTTGAATAAGCAATTTAGCATTTTTCCTGAAATTTGCATTTTCCTCAAATATTTTTATTGTTAAGAATTCCATCTCCTGAAGATGAAAGCTAAGTTAGTTTTAAAAAATTCTATCAGTAATAAACTAGAACTATATATGCAATAACAAATGTAAAACCAGCAAACGACTGTACAAGTATTTTGATATATTTCTGTTTGGAACTATATAAGCAATGAAAAATAAAACAAATTACTACTATTATTGGTTGCTTACATTTTCATGACATTAAATTTAATCCGGCCTTTTACCCGGGATTTTGTTTTTGTCCATGCGGGATTTTGTCCAGGGGGATTTTGTCCGTGGGGGATTTTGTCCTAGTGGGGATTTTGACCTTCGGGGGATTTTGTCCTTCGGGAGATTTTGTCCTAGAACCCAGTCTGACAACCTACATATCTCTTGAGAAAGGGCCACAGATATAGTACTCGACTTACAAGCAAAATACGATGCAAATACTTACAAGTAAACAAGTTATACTTAGTAATTTTGTGGGTTTATTTTTCTATCTTCAGAAGAAAACTGAAATTAGATTTTGTTTGGTGTTTCTCTTAACTGATCTCTTCTTTCTGTATTTCCTGTCACTTTCTGTAACTTCTAAATGAACACCATGTTCTTTGGAATATTACCTTTCGAATCAATGGCTCTTATATGTTTGTTTCATCTGAACAGGGGTTAATAATAATAATAATAATAATAATAATAATAATAATAATAATAAATAATAATAATAATAATAATAAAATAAAATAATAATAATAATAATAATAATAATAATAATAATAATGTCAAGCGTAGACGCGTTACTACCCCACAACAATTCTCCTTGTACTTTAATAATTTACTTCTTTTGTCTTTTATGGATCAGTTTGTTGATTTTTTTTTCTTTTTAATAACTAATCTCTTAATTTTGTATTTCCCGTCACCGTTTATTACTTCTTTCAAACTAACACCAAATTCTTTAAAAGAATGAATTTCAAGTCAATGGTCCCTGTCGCCTGTGTCATAAGAATTGGGGGTTATCTTCTAAATAATAATAATAATAATAATAATAATAATAATAATAATAATAATAATAATAATAATATTACCAACCGAACCCAGCGTATAATTTTTTTTTCGAACTAAGCTCAAGACAAGAGCCCCACATCGATTTTGACAGCGCCATCATCCAACTAACGAGACGCAATGCCTTCCTAAAATATTGTCTCTCAAAGTACTTGAACGTCTTACGTACACAATCCGGTGTATTCAATTTAGACCAATCCAATTAAATACCAAGACCCCCATTACTGTTCAGATCGGTATAATGATAACAGACATGACACAGAGGCAGTAACAATGATGTCGATGACAAAATAATGAAAAGAGGAGAGAAAGATATGAAAATTGTATCTGTGCCCGAATTCGACCGTACACCATTATTTGACACAAACAAATGCATAATGAAACTGCATTATCATTTAATAACTATAGGATCTGGCTAGCTATGAACTATTCAAAAGTAATGGGGAAATATATATCATGTGTTAGAAGATACAATAACAAGAGGTAATGGAGGTCATTATAAGAACAATGTGGCTTTGAAGGAGGTAACAAACAAACGGGATGTAACACCCCTCCCCTCAAAAGATTTCGTTTCACCATCACAACTTAATTACTTTAAGTCTTGGAAAAGATTCTGAAGACCATATGTTTCTAATTATAAAAGTTTCTGAGATCTCCGCAAAAAAAAAATCCCAGGATTGGTATTTAAGCTGACTTACCAACCTTATAAACATATCAAGATTAATATATATATATATATATATATATATATATATATATATATATATATATATACTATACACATACATACATACACACACACACACACACACACAACACACATATATATATATATAATATATATATATATATATATATATATATATATATATATATATATATATAGAGAGAATGTGGTAATACTGCTGATCCCAAAAGTTCTCTCTATGGAGCGTGCCAAGATTAGTAAAAAAAAAAAAAATGAGAGAGAGAGCCGGTAAATTGAACGTTGATCTTAAAAAAAATAGTCAAGGTGGAATACCTGCAATCAATAGCCACCAACCTCCAGTCCCATAAAAAGCATTGAAACATTATCCCCAACCCCCTTTAAGTCGATGAGTGACCTTCAAAAATATTTCAAGGTCAATATATAACATAAACAATATAAAAAATAAACACAACTCCCAAAAGTGCGTACAAACCAACCTTGGAAATTAGATGAAATGTTACGTTAAAATAGAAATGTAACCATTTGGAAACAAGTATAAAAATATTACTTGAAAGTAATCACAAACTCCAAGGTACATAGCTGTGATTTTGACAAAATCTGAACAAAAATAATCAAAATAAATAAACGATCTCAAGCAAAGCATTTCGTTAAACGTATGACTGTCTCAGCGTCTTGTTCTTGTTCTTGTTCTTGTTCTTCTTCTTCTTCTTCTTCTTCTTCTTCACGGATCCCAAGGGTCCAATTCCGTATTCGGGGCAGAATCCCAAGTCTGAAAGAGCATTTCTTCTTATTTTCCTCCATACCCTTTTCTAGTTCAATGCTACTGAGTATCTCTTGAACTGTTGGAGAAGCATACTCTCTCTCGATGGCTCCATCTACCTCGGTTCAAGCGTCTGAATAAGAGATCACAATGAAGATTCAGTGAAGTGTTATGCTCTCCACTTCTGAAGATATTCATTGCGTCAAAAAGCACAAGGGTATTGCTTACTGTTTATACAAAGCATACGGGCATTGCTTGTACAAATCACGAAGGTATTGCTTATATAATGCACAAGGGCATTGCTTGTATAAAGCACCAGGGTATTGTTTATTTAAAGCATAAGGGTTTTGCTTCTATAATGAACAAGATATTGCTTATATAAAACACAATGGCATTACTTATATAAAGCACAAAGGTATTTTTTATATAAAAACAGAAGGGTACTGTTTACATAAAGCACAAAGGTATTGCTTATATAAAGCACAATAGTATCGCTTATATAGAACACAAGGCCATGCTTATATAAAGCAAAAGGGTATTGCTTATATAAACCCCGGGAGCATTGTTTTTAAGAAATTTACTAAGGTTATACATATATTTATATCACTAATAAAATTAGTATTATAATTACAGAGCGTGTGATGTAACACTTCCTTATATCTAGATTTTATAAAGATCTAATCTAGGAAGTGTTCCAACTGTCAGCTTTATATATAAGATATAATAATCATATATATATGTATATAAAATATATATATATATATATATATATATATATATATATAATATACATATATATAATATATATATATATAATATATTTATGTATGTATATATATTATACATATATACATTTTGGTAAATATGTATAAATATATATTCGTATATATATATATAAATATATATATATATATATAATTACGTATATATACATGCATTAAGCTACAAATGTCCTTTAATATCCAATCCCCTCAACCTCTTAATTAATATAAGTTCATATATGTTAACCGAGGGGGAATTATTTAGTTAATAATAATTTCTCCCTCTCGTGGATTCAAACCACCGCAGAGGAGAAATCAGGACTTCAGTGACGAAATCTTTACCGACAACGTAGAAAGTTGATCAAATCAGCGAGCATGAAATGAAATGAGGATTGACTGAGTGATTGTGAGTTATCTGGCGTCACAACTACCAGGGTCACCGACGCCGAATACTAAATGTGATATTTTAGCTTTTATAATATAATAAACAAAATCTAAAATATTTTTTTTAAAAGAACTACATATAAATTTGATTTTAAAAAATAATAAAATAAAACTCTGATAAAAAGAATTGTTAATTAATCTGATCACATAACAGTAAAAAAATATAATAAAAGGAATATACTAAGACCGCACAGCTCTCAGATATATTTGAGAAGGCCCAGCTTCTTTGATAAAAGGGATAACGTTATTAATACATAAGCTTTCTCCCAACAGTTTTCCATGCTATAATTACCACCTGCTTCACTACTATAAGCTAGGAGCTTAAAACCTTTGGAAAACGAGAGAGAGAGAGAGAGAGAGATTCAAAAATCCGTCTTTTCTCTAAAAGTAAAAACAAGTACCGAGAACAAATAAAGGCAGAGTATTCTTTGACAACGAACACGCAAAACACATAAACTGTCTCGGGGGAAATTAAGTAGGTCTTGCTTCGGTACTCGGCGACACAAATGAGGTTACTGCTGCACCGTTAGTACTCCAGCAGTTCCGGGAAAACAGTGACAGGCACTGAATGGCTGGCATAAAGACCAACACGCCAACCGGTAAGTGTCCAATAATGGTTCCTATACTCTGTTTTATTTTCCATCTGTCCATCTGCCTGTGGTGTTTGCGCATGGTAACACTGCGTCCTGGGCTTTAAATAATATCCTATTTCGAATATTAACGGTGTAATTCGCATATAGTAAATAATTAAAACACTTTTCAGTTGCAAATGGATACCAAGATATCCTTTTATTTACCTAAAACTTACACATAGCGTAACTATTTAAAGCCCGGGACGCAGCGTCACCATGCGCAAACACCACAGGCGGATGGACAGACGGAAAAAAACAGAGTATAGTTAGTCACTGTGCCACAGTTCCCCGTAATAGGCAGTGCCGTCAGTGTACCTCATGCAGTGCACTGTAGGCATGACTTAAGGTTCGTTGCAGCGTGACTTCGGTCCCTGGCTGCAATCCATGTCGTTCCTTTTACTAAAACTACTCTCATATTCTCTTTCTTCCATTTTACTTTCCTCCCTCCTCTAACAATTGATTCATAGTGCAACGCGAGGTTTACCTCTTATTACACCTTTCATACCTTTTCTGTCTATTTCCGATTCAGCGCTGAATGACCTCATAGGTTCCAGTGCTTGACCTTCGACCTAAATTCTATATTCAATTCAATGAACTGCACCGCAATTGGAAGCGAGGTCAGTGGTCTTATCACAACAAGATTTGAATTATCAGGATAAAATGACGACGAAGAAACAAAGGTTATTATAAGTATCATTATGACAACGGGCTTTAATGAAATTATTAGGATAATGCCAACGAAGAAATGATTGAAAACCTTAGAGGAAAATGAAAAACCTTAAAAATAGAACATTAAAAATACACTGACTCAGTACTTGCACGAGTAATGTTTTCCTAACTTTTAACATTTAAAAAACAACAGAATTAAATCTAAAATTCAGGATGTGCCAACGTTTCAGCAAAAATCAATATGTTGAACTAATAAAATTTGGTTCGCTATTTACACAAATTTTAGTAAAATCTCTCTCCAAAATAATGTGATATCGTAAAAGGAGGGATTTTACTGATTACAATAAGGATATACACTTCCTATATAATGGATCATCAACAAACAAATAAAGAAATAACACTGACATCTAAAGTGTTCCATCTTTCCCTCAAGGGACGCATTCTTCCTTCAACAGAGAATGGACCGAACACAACAGCATACTTAAATAAAATGAATACAACAAAGAAGTTATATTTAGATTTACAACACCTAAAGAACTTTAATACAGCGTCACAACGTTAACCACTAAAGATTATTTAAAGACCAATAACAACAGAACGCAATATGGGATAAAAGATAAGAAAAAAAATGGTTAAACTCGTGTGCAAGACACGTCTCCCACTTCCCAGACTCGTGAGGGAAACGCTTATTACGAAGAGAGAGAGGAGAGAGAGAGAGAGAGAGAGAGAGAGAGAGAGAGAGAGAGCGAAAATACCAGGTCGTGTATAAACTCGATGCTGTCCAACTTTATTGGCAATATGCCAGCAGTGCCAAATTTCCTTTAAGCAACTTGGTGGTGTCCGGTTTCTCTGAAATAATTCGGTACAGGCCAATTTTGCGAGATAATTGTGATGCCCAAATCCATTTTACAGTAAGCAAGTGATCCCCAATTCTTTTCAAATAATCCAGTTTCTATTTAAATAATTCGGTATTGGCCAATTCTAAGAAATCACCGAGATGTCCAAATTCCTTTCATTAAGTGATGTCTGGTTCATTTTAAATAATCCCATAATGGCCGATGTAATTATAGTAAATCGGTGAGTCCAGTTACTCTTAGTCAGTTCTGCAGTAATCCGATGAGGTTCACTTTTTTTGAAGTCACACGGTGATGTTCAACTCATTTTACAGAGCCGAACGATGTCCAGTTTCTCTGCGGTTCAAAATATTTATCAGTGCTCAGTGACGCCCCGTTAGTCTATTACAATTCAAGTGATGTCTAGCTTCTATTATTTAAACAGGCGATGACACATTTCCACGAAATAATTCCTTGAACTTCAATTTCCTTCATTTATTCGGTAATGTTTTGTTGCTCTTACATAACTGAAGAGAAATGCTATTAAATGCCTCGTCGTTGATTGCCAATTTACATATCACAGCCCAATTTCTCTGAGATGTTCACGCCTATAACTTCCTGTGTAAATGACTTTCTGTCTGTTAATTTACTTCACCAAGAACTTCAAAGTTATATCTACTTTCTTATTTTCCAAACCTATAAGAACTCACTGACGTGGAGTAAATATTACCGTATAAGAAATGGAAATCTTGAATTCCTTATGAGAGAGAATTCAAGATTCCATTATACAGGTTAATTAACTTTATGAAGATCATTGCATCTTCATTTCAAGATAATAAGTCAAGGCCTCGTAAAACATAGTGTATATATTGACTGCATAAGGAGCAACATATTTTCAAGAGAAACTGAATCACTCACTGTCACATAAAACGCAAATACGACAGAATGAAGATATTCGGCACCAAAACGGGCTAGATTTCTTTTTAAAGAGCAATTTACGAACATGAGCTGTAGACAACTGTTTGCACTGAGATCTTACATGAATAAGAGAAAGAGCCTATTCGAGCCTATTCAACTTTCCAACTTCCTCGCAGTCTTTTAGATAAGTAATTCACTAAAAGCCAATATCTGAGCCGGAATATTGGATTCTGACTCAAGCATAAGGAGATCCTGCGATAACGCACTAACACATTCTCCTAGGCCATTGTGGCTGTTAAAAATACATTTATATGTCTGGTAAAGGCGAGAAGCAGATGCTCTCTCTCTCTCTCTCTCTCTCTCTCTCTCTCTCTCTCTCTCTCTCTCTCTATATATATATATATATATATATATAATATATATATGTGTGTGTGTGTGTGTGTGTGTGGTGTGCATATATATATATATATATATATATATATACTATATATATATATATATATATATATATATAGAGAGAGAGAGAGAGAGAGATAGAGAGATAGAGAGAGAGAGAGAGAGACGAGAGAGAGATGCATACATACATACTGCATACACACACGCATATATATATATATATATATATACTATATATATATATGTATATATATATATTATATATATTACATATATGTACGTATAGATAGATAGATAGATAGATATACACGTGTGTGTGTTTGTGCGTAAATGTGTTTCTGGTTCAGTTGAATCACGCATATCTCTACATCAGCTTCAATGAGTATCTGAAAGTATATATGAGTTAAATATTCAACTACCAAACAATTAATTTTCAAAAATTACTTATAAATATTAACCTCCTCAGACTTAAACCAAAAAAATCACGGAAGAAAACCTGATCATGCTGCCCCCACCCCATTAAAAAAAAAACCCTCATCAAATCTCAGAAGCCTGCTTTAATAAAAAAAAAAAATGAAATAAAAAATCTGCCCCATCTTGTAACATGCTTGGGGACATGATCAAAAGAAAACGGAGCCTTTAAGAAGCTTAATTAGAATATAATTATTCCTCGCATCTTTTTTATTGGCGGGGGATGAAACAAGTTGGGGGTAGAAGGGGGAGGGAAAGGAAGGAGAAAGAGGGAGTAGCAGGAGGGTGAGGGGTTAGAAGGAAGAAGGGAAAGGGGGTTAGAAGGAGGGAGAGGGGTAGAGGGGAGGAGGGAGAAGTAGGAGGAGGAGAGGGTAGGAAGGAAGGAGGAAGAGGGTTATATGGAGGGACAGGAGGTAGAAGGAGGGAGAGGGTAGAAGGAAGGAGGGTGAGGGGGTTAGAAGGAGGGAGAGGAGGGGGTTATAAGGAGGGAGAGGAGGTAGAAGGAAGGAGGGAGAGGGGGTTAGAAGGAGGAAGAGAGGTTAGAAGGAAGGAGGGAGAATGGTAGAAGGAGAGAGAGGGGATGACCAGAGAGGGATAAAAGGGAAAGAGGTAAAGGAAAAGTAGGCGATGATGATAATGGGAGGGAAGGGAAAATAAGAAAATGAGAGGAGCGGAGACAGGAGATAATGGTGGGATGGAAGGAGGGGAAATGATAGAAGGTAAATGGGATAAGGAAATGATAATGAGAGGAATGAAAGAAGACAGATGAGGATAATAAACAGATGACAGGAGGAGAGACCGAAAATCGGAGGAGGAACAGAAAGAGGCGAGTCAGACACATACCACAATCGTCTAAAGAGAGAGAGAGAGAGAGAGAGAGAGAGAATAAATTAAGTAACAGGTAAATTAATAACATTTCACCATTTATCGAGACGAGAGAGAGAGAGAGAGAGAGAGAGAGAGAGAGAGAGAGAGAGAGAGAGAAGTAAATTAAGTAACAGGTAAATTAATAACATTTCACCATCTATCGAGACCATAAAGGAGAGAGAGAGAGAGAGAGAGAGAGAGAATCACCCTGTAACAAGTTAATTGTTAACATTTCAGCACCTATCGAGGCCACCCTTAAAGACAAATGTCTCAGGAGGAACAATAAGAACAATAAACAGCAATAACATAACTTGGTACCAAACAGACATGGAACCACTACGAGTGAAGTGCGCAAGCTATCAAGAATTGCGGAAAGCGATTCAACCACCTGAGGCAATTAAGGCTTCATGTTTGCTTACGAGAGGAACGACAGATACTCGAGGAGCAGACGAGATATCTCTCTCTCTCTTCTTCTCTCTCCTCTCATCTGTTTTGAATCCATGAAGCAGACAGCCTGATGCCATAACTGCCTCTCCTCTGTCCTCTCTTCTCTCTCCTCTTGTCTCTCTCTCTCTCTCTGTTCTCAATTGTCTCTGTAATATTGGAACGCTAATTAACTTATATAGACTGATAAAACTAACCAACAAAATCATATGGATCACCCATAAGTACCGTACCAAGGATTCTATAAGGAAACATCCTTCAGCAATGTGCTCTCAGGAAGGGTATTCAATTATAGGATACTCATCCTCAATTTGAAGGATCCTCAGTAGGGAGGACTATGCTCCTGTAGCTCCTGATGCAAATCGTACTGAAACTAAAAGGATTCACTGATGCTCGGTAAAATTCTCTCTCTCTCTCTCTCTCTCTCTCTCTCTCTCTCTCTCTCTCTCTCTCTCTCCAGAAATCTGGAGGATTTCATTACATCTTAGACTCTTGTGATATTTCTTCCCTTAGGAAGCTTTAACTATTCTAGGTGTAACTTTTGGCTCACATCTAACTTTTAGAGAAACATCTAATGAAAGTTTCAGCAAATCCCGCACGAAAGTTAGGTATTGTTCGCAAGGCCTCATATATCTACAACAGTGATAAAATTAGTGCAACCTGTTTTAGGTCATTTGTCCTACCTTTACTGGAATACTGTTCTCCGGAGATTCGTCTATTTTAGAGAGATAGAGCTGTTCGTGGTGGTAGGTTTCTGTTTCCTAATAGCAGCAGTTATGATGATAAGTATATCATAGTTTTACCAGACCACTGAGCTGATTAGCAGCTCTCCTAGGGCTGGCCCGAAGGATTACATATTTTACGTGGCTAGGAACCAACTGATCACCTAGCAACGGACCTACAGCTTATTGTGGGATTCGAACCACACTATATCGAGAAATGAATTTCTATCACCAGAAATAAATTCCTCTGATTCCGCGTTGGCCGAGCCGGGATTCGAACTTCGGACCACCGGATTGGCAGCCGAGCGCGAAAACCACTCGTCCAGCGAGGAACTATAGCAGCAGTTACGACTTGGACCACCGACGGATGGTCTCTTGTTTGTCACTTTTTCATAAGCTGTATTTTAACAGAGACCTGTCACCTTCACAACTGTTTGTTTGTTTGTTTGTTTATTTGTATGGTGTTTTTACGTTGCATGGAACCGGTGGTTATTCAGCAACGGGACCAACGGCTTTACGTGACTTCCGAACCACGTCGAAAATGCACTTCCATCACCAGAAATACACATCTCTCACTCCTCAATGGAATGGCCGATAATCGAACCGCGAACATCGAGGTGGGACGCTAATACCATACCAACCACGCCGCTGAGGCGCTCACCTTCACAACTGATCCCTGACCCCTATTATCTGGCGAGAGAGAGCAACCAGATTCCCCTGAACAGCAGCACCAATATGCAGTAAATGTTTAGCCTTGCTGTCCAACTTCTCAGTTCCAGAGGTCATTTATTCCTCACACCACTTGACTGTGGAACGCAACTCCAAGAGGACGTCGTGCAGATGGAACTCCAGAATTTCGTTCGGAATTGCACTGCATTACTAACCTAATATTAGTCTTCTTGTATTTTGATACATTTTTATCTATTCATCTGTTAATTCATTTTTCTTTTCTGTATTTCCCTTTACTTCCTCTCACTTCTGCCTAATGAACACCCTATTTTTTTAAAGCTTGAATCTGAAGTCAATAGCCCTGTAGACGTGTTCCTTATAAATAGGTTACATCTACTGAATAATAATAATAATAATAAAAAATAATAATAATAATAATAATAATAATAATAATAATAATAATAATAATAATAATTAGGAAGGAAGTCGGTCGCTGCTAAAAAAAAAAAATTCTTATGTTCACTCTAGAAGTTCCGTTACTCTTCAATAAGATTACACACACTCAAAACATATGTGTATTATAGATATATATATGTATATATATATATATATATATATATATATACATACATCTATATATATATGACACGACATATGACAATATATATATATATATATATATATATATATATATATATATATACACTTACACAGAGATTATTTCGTTTTCCAAACACTGTAAACAAGTGCCTACAAACAGAGCTGCCAGACATAAAAATAACTCCTCCACCCTCACCCCTCCCCATCCTCCCCACGGGTCCTATTTCTCCCATTCCTTAATTCCTCCCGGTACCTGAGATATCGAATTGCCCATTTTCTCGGAAACATGATCGTAACAAAACACACTGCCCTCTCCTCTCCCCTCAAGAGACGCCCTGCGGTGTCTGACGTCAGTTAGGTATACCTACGTTTTGCCTTGGAGAGAGAGAGAGAGAGAGAGAGAGAGAGAGAGAGAGAGAGAGAGAGAGAGCTATAAATACACTACTGTGATCCAGTCAACAATAACAACCTAACTGCGTACTGACGGCTTGTTCGTTTTGCGTGTATATTGATTTCTTTCATTCGTTCTTTCTTTCTTTCTTTCTTTCTTTGTATGGTGTTTTTACGTTGCATTGAACCAGGGGTTATTCACCAACGGGACCAACGGCTTTACGTGACTTCCCAACCACGTCAAAAGTGAACTTCTTTTACCAGAAATACACATATCTAACTCCTCAATGAAATGCCCGCGAATCGAACTCGAGGGCACCGAGGTGGCAGGCCACCACCATACCGACTACGCCACTGAGGTGTACATTGAAAGCTTCCTACAAAACAATGGGGCCAAATTTTTGAAGCAAATTTATGAATTGTCTGAGTTCGTTATTGCACAACTTGTCTCAGAAGCACGATAGCCTCCAAGGCGAAAGATGGCTTATGACAATATGAAGTAAATAACACATTTTGACACATGATAATATACAAAGGACCTTGCTTCCAGAGGTCACGAGACATTGTTTTTCGTTAAGTATATCTTAGTTTAACCAGAATACTGGGCTGATTAACAGCTCTCCTAGGGCTGGCCAGAAGGAGCAGATATTTTTACGTGGCCAGGAAAACAATTGGTTACCTAGCAACGTGACCTACAGCTTATTGTGGGATCGAGAAATGAATTTCTAATCACCAGAAATAAATTCCTCTGATTCCACGTTGGCAGAGCGGGGAATCGAACTCGCGACTACCGAACCGGTAGGCGAGGAGCACGCAACCCACTCGTCCAACGAGGAACTACAGTGTTTTTTTCGTAAAGAACATTATAAACAGACGTATGGATTCCCATAACACTTAAGCACTAAGTGTTTCAAACATCTTCCTAATTTTCGGTAGTACAGAGCATTGCCATGTGTGTTTACCCTCCGTAAAAGTGGTGACGTGTATTAATGATGTCGGTATAGCCGCTATACTACAGCGTATCCTCCACTATACCTTTTCAAATAGTTGTTTGACATATGGTTAAATGTCATTTTACCTATCCTGGGCCATACGTCATTTGTTAAATCAAAGTGATATATTGTAAGATAATCTATAATTTTTATTTTTAATATTTTGTAAGGGGGATGGCTCTACGTTACAGATACGCCATCAACAACACACGATCAGAGGAAATGCAAGAAGTTGGTCTTTTGTCAAAGAGTAAACTGCTTCATTAAGCACATCTGTCAATTCAGTGTGCCACCATAAAATAGGGCAACGTTAACAACACTCAGTCCTCCTATAGTAGTAGCATGGAAATCCGTACGTCGGTTTAAAAGTTTTTACGAAAAAACATTATTTCATGGCCTCTGGAATGCATAATAAATTCAAATTCGGAACCATACTCGAACCTAATCATGTAGATACATCAATACTTACTACTTTAAATGGACAAGCAAGTAAACATATAAAAACACACACATATACATACATATACATATATATGTGTGTGTGTGTGCGTGTGTATATATATAATCAGGAACAAAGAACAACACAAAAACACAATTATTTAATGAATGGAAAAATAACGAGGCCCAGAGACAAATTATTACTGATAAATAAACGGAGCCAACAGAGGAAAACATCTCCAGGCGACAACATTCACTCCCCCTAAACATCAAGTGTAAAATAACCGTCAATTTAAACGAAAACAACTGACACGGTGACGGCAGCGGTCTTCATTAAGCGACAGCCAACAAAGGCACGAGAAAACGGATGGCATTTTCTTTTCTTCTCTATTTTCTAAGGATGATTACCAAAGGTAACTTGAAGCATATTACGGAGAGGGGAAATGTCACAACGTGTCCTTAGATTCGTGGTGTTACTGCCACTCTCTCAAATCCACAAATACATTCTGTTACCTATGGCACATTATTATTATTATTATTATTATTATTATTATTATTATTATTATTATTATTATCATTATCTTTTTTTTTTTTTTTTTTTTTTTTTTTTGTTTTTGCTCTATCACAATCCTCCAATTCGACTGGGTGGTATTTATAGTGTGGGGGTTCCCGGTTGCATCCTGCCTCCTTAGGAGTCCATCACTTTTCTTACTATGTGCGCCGTTTCTAGGATCACACTCTTATGCATGAGTCCTGGAGCTACTTCGGCGTCTAGTTTTTCTAGATTCCTTTTCAGGGATCTTGGGATCGTGCCTAGTATTATCATCATCATTATTATTATTATTATTATTATTATTATTATTATTATTATTATTATTATTATTATTATTATTTAGGAAAAAAACTCTATCACGAGAGAGTATATAATATTCGAAGGGGTACACAATAATAAAAATGTTAAAAGTTTGTGTATAATTTACAAACACTTTATAAAAGCTTTCGAACCCGGGTTCATCTTCAGTCTAAATGAAGGATTAAACAAACCATGTATTGAGGTGAACTTGAAAAGACAATACAGAGTCGCCGAAGACTGTTGACACCGGTAGTGACCTGATGGCCTTCAAGTCCCAAGTTCAGCCCTGAGAGGAGGGGGTGGGAGAGGTGGGGGTTAAAGGGGGTGTCGTGTAAAAATAACCGAAAACGACAGATATTAGTGTCTAATACATAGTTTCTTATATTTCTGAGATGATTAAAGACACTCCCGAAGCCCTTCAAGTCCTATCTCTTTTCCTTGTGTCAAGAATGTCAAGTTATGGGGAGCCTGGTACCTGGAGGACCCACCAGTTCGTTGGTTGGTTAGTGTCTTTTTATCCCGAATTTGTGTAATGGTGTATTGGTGATAGGTGTTACTCTCTGGTCTTGTTGTTATAGCTCGTATATGGACCAGGTGATAAAGAATGAGGGCAGGTAACTCCAGCTAAGTTATTTTTTTTTTTATAGAATTTTGGCATTATACTAGGTCCCTCAGTGTGAGACACCTCTAATGTCTACCAGAGAATTGCTAATGCATCTTCCGGTATATTTTGCATCTTCCAATCTTGGATCGTCTGGGATGCAGCTTAGATATTTATCGAGCTTACTAAAACTTACATCTACGCTCACTCCTGATATATTCCTCAGATGAGTGGCAACGCGTTGAATAGACGCTGCATTGTCGATGCTGATGCGTAGTGGATTAATATCCTGTGTGCTTTCCTTAGTTTTCCTCGTAAAGTTTTGGGCACTATTAATCTACCTTTGCTTGCTCTTTCTGATATTTTTAGCTCCATGATGTTTTCGGTAATTCCTTCTATCTGTTTCCATGCCTGTATTATCATAGAGCGTTCTCTGGGAGAGGCAAGGCAGAAGCACCATCAGAAGAGGGAAAAACAGAGCCTAGTTGGAGTTTACTGCGCTCTTGCCTCATCACCTGGTCCATAAACAAGCTAACTTACCGGTGCCAACAATCTTCAGCGGCTCTGTATATTGTTTTCAAGTTCACCTCAGTACATGGTTTGTTTAGGCACTGTTTTGGACTGAAGATGAACCCAGGGAAGGGTTCGAAAGCTTTTATGAAGTTATACACAGACTTTTAACAATCTTATTATTGTGGAGCCCTTAGAACATTATTATTGTTATTATTATTTTTATTAATTTTAATTATTTCTTGGAAGAAGACCCTCTTTCAAACATATTCTGTTAAAAAGAATGGCTGTGTTTACCTGAACACAGCCATTCTTTTTAAAAGAATATTATTATTATTATTATTATTATTATTATTATTATTATTATCACAGTCCTCCAATTCGACTGGGTGGTATTTATAGTGTGGGGTTCCAGGTTGCATCCTACCTCCTTAGGAGTCCATCACTTTTCTTACTATGTGTGCCGTTTCTAGGATCACACTCTTCTGCATGAGGCCCGGAGCTACTTCAGCCTCTAGTTTTTCCAGATTCCTTTTTCAGGGATCTTGGGATCGTGCCTAGTGCTCCTATGATTATGGGTACGATTTCCACTGGCATATCCCATATCCTTCTTATTTCTATTTTCAGATCTTGATACTTTATCCATTTTTTCCGTCTCTCTTTCTCTTCAACTCTGGTGTCCCATGGTATTGCAACATCAATGAGTGATACTTTCTTCTTGACTTTGTCAATCAACGTCACATCTGGTCTGTTTGCACGTATCACCCTATCCGTTCTGATACCATAGTCCCAGAGGATCTTTGCCTGATCGTTTTCTATCACTCCTTCAGGTTGGTGCTCGTACCACTTATTACTGCAAGGTAGCTGATGTTTCTTGCACAGGCTCAGTGGAGGGCTTTTGCCACTGAATCATGCCTCTTTTTGTACTGGTTCTGTGCAAGTGCCGGGCATTCACTTGCTATGTGGTTTATGGTTTCATTTTCGTATTGCACTTCCTACATATGGGAGAGATGTTATTTCCGTCTATCATACTTTGAAACATATCTGGTTCTTAGGGCCTGATCTTGTGCTGCTGTTATCATTCCTTCAGTTTCCTTCTTTAGCTTCCCCTTTGTAGCCATTGCCAATTGTCATCGCTGGCTAGTTCTTTAGTCTGTCTCATGTATTGTCCGTGCATTGGTTTGTTGTGCCATTCCTCTGTTCTTTCTGTCTTTCTCCTGTCTCTGTATATTTCTGGGTCTTCGTTCTACTTTTATTAGTCCTTCTTCCCATGCACTCTTTAGCCACGTCTTCACTGGTTTTCAGATATTGCCCCAGTGCTCTGTTTTCGATGTCGACGCAGTCCTCTATACTTAGTAGTCCTCTCCCTTCCTCCTTTCGTGTTATGTATAGTCTGTCCGTATTTGCTCTTGGGTGTAGTGCTTTGTGTATTGTCATTTGTTTCCTGGTTTTCTGATCTATGCTGCGGAGTTCTGCCTTCGTCCATTCCACTATTCCTGCGCTGTATCTGATTACTGGCACTGCCCATGTGTTTATGGCTTTTATCATATTCTGGCGTTGAGTTTTGACTTGAGTATCGCCTTGAGTCTCTGCATATATCTTTCCTGATCGTGTCCTTCATCTCTTGGTGTTTTATATTCTCCTCCTCCATTATTCCCAGGTATTTGTATCCAGTCTCATCTATGTGTTTGATGTTGCTCCCATCTGGTAGCTTTATCCCTTCGTTCTCGTTACTTTGCCTGTATGTGGACTAAGGCGCATTTTTCTATTCCAAACTCCATCCTGATGCCCCTCCCCCAGATACAATCCTTACAGTCTGGATTAGGGTATCTATTTCCTTGATGCTCTTACCATACAGCTTGATGTCGTCCATGAACATCAGATGGTTGATTTTGTTGCCTCTTTTCTTGAGTTGGTACCCGGCATCCATCTTCTGTAGTACTTTTGTCATGGGAATCATGGCTACTACGAAGAGTAGTGGGGACAGTGAGTCGCCCTGGAAGATCCCTCTCCTGATATTAACCTCTGCTAGTCTTTTTCAGAGCTTGTAAGTATTGTATTCCAGTTGCGCATTGTATTTTTGAGGAAGCTGATGGTATTTCTCCTCGCCCCACATATATTTTCAGGCATTCTATTAGCCATGTGTGTGGTGGATCATGTCGAAGGGCTTTCTTATAGTCTTATCCATGCCATTGCTTAGGTTGGTTTTCCTTCTCTACTGTTCTTCATTACCATTTTGTCTGATGAGGAAGCTGGTCTTTTGTGCCCCACTTACACTTACCTTCTGCAGCCGTTTCTGTTGGTTGGGGTGGGATGGTGTTTGTCTCCTCTAGGTAGTTGTATAGCCTTTCAACTGATGATACATTGTTAGTAACTTCCACTATTATTGGTCAGGCAGGTGATAGGCCTGTAGTTACTGGCTTATATTTACCCTTACTCTTGTCCTTTTTTGTGTACTAAAGGCTGTTTCCCTGTTGGTCATTCCATTTGGGGTGCTTGGTTGATTTGAGATTACAATGCTTGGAGGTTGTTCTGCTATTCGGGGGTGGGTGTAGGGCCTTGAAGTTTTTCTTGAAGCCAGTATCCATTGGACTTCAATCGGGACCTGGGGGACTTTCCAGTTTTGGGCATTTTCTTTGTGAGTTTGGTGTCTGACTGGTGTCTGTCTGTGATGTTCTGGTGAATCTTTGTTTGTTTTATTCTCCCATTTTGTTTTTCTTCCTTCGACTTCCTGGAGCCTGCCATGTTGCATTGTTTGTTGTGTGATACCGGATTGCTTCCATATGTTTTCCCAGAGTCTCTTAACTTTGATTCGGCCTTCAGGAATTTTCTGGGTGGTTTTGTCTCCCCTCTTAGTTGGCTGTTATAGTCTTTTCTTCTGGTTTGGTTTTCCGAATAGGTTTTTTGTTCGTTTTGGTATCCCCTTATTCCTGTTTCATGTACCGTTGGACTACTTGTGGTGCTTTGGCCCTTAAGGCCTCTTTGTTTTACATCTTCTCTTGTTTTGTTTGTTTAGTCCCCTCCTCTTGTACTTTTGTATTTCTCGTTGAGTTTCCTCCCTTGTTTTTCTTGCTTTCTTAGCCTTTTTTGCTGCCATCTCTTTCAGGTTTACTCAAGTCAGATCTTCATCCCCAACCCACTGATTTTGCTTTTTTCCAGGCGCCTTTTGTCCTAAGGAGGTTGCTGTTCTTGGTTTCTGTTTAGGGCGTTCGGTGTTGGTGTTCGAATCCCCATCAGGTTCTGCTACTAATCTTAGCTCCTGCAATATTGTCAAGTTATTTGGTTTCTGTCGATACTGGTGGTGTGTATTAGGTGGCCCATTCTGTTTCATTGACCTCACTTGTTTTCCCCCCCTCCCGTTAAATTTCTTGGTGTTGTAGGCTTTCATGGGGGGAGGGGATCTTTGTTCTCTCCATGTTATCTGGCTACCATTCCATTTGTCCTAATCTTTTCCTAACCCCATTCCGTCCTCTCTGTTACTTCGTTCCCCCCCCCGGTGTTGTTCTTCGTGGGTCGTTTCGTTTGCTTTGATAACCTCATCCTCCCTTTTGTTGTTCTTGTGGGGCAATTGCGTCCTCTCAGTTCGTCTTCGTCGTAATTCGTTGTCGTGTGACATTTCCCTTCCAGTTCTTCTCTTTCTGTTTGGGGAGAGCCAGTTCTTTTTTCTTTTATGGTTCCTTACTTCGGTCTGCCAGCCCTCTGCTCTGGTTTGGGGGGTTTTGTTCTTCCTGCTCATTCCCAGATGTTGACCAAGTCTTCTTACTATATACCTCTCTCCACGTCGGGTTGCTTCTGTATGTAATCATTCTCCATATTTGTTCCTTTTCTTTTCTTCTTTTGGGGGTTTCCATTTCTTCCTTTTTTGCCCTCCTGTCAGCTCCAATCTCAGGTCTGTTTCATTACTGTCGGTTGTGGTGATCAGTTGCTGGATGACGACCTCCAAGTACCTGAACCGTTCCTTCCCCACCTACAATTTGGGTTGAATACCTGGGTTGCCGGACGAAGCTACCTCTGTTTGCCAGAGGTTCCATTTTACGTCGTTGTCGTTTATTCCATCATTTGTCTTTCCATCATTGCTGAGTTTTTTGCTATTTAAATGCCCATAGCTGGACCCTGGACCCACCCCATTCAGGGATAGGTTACTCATTTACAGCTAGTAGACTGAGGAAATTATGGGTAAAACGATCCTTTCCCAAGGAATCAACGTGCCGGAGGAGGAGCGGTCACACCATCCAACGACTGACCAGCCCCAATGTTCTGCTTAAAACTTGACTTAAGTCTATTGACAGACCATAACCCCCATTCCTCCACGGCGACCACATATTAATAATAATTAATAATTTATTATTGATTACTTATTATTATTATTCTTACTATCATTCTTATTTTATTATTATTAGTTAATTCATTATTATTAATATTGGAGGAAAAAAATAAACCCCCTAGTCTATAGAATAAGCCAACAGGGGCCATTCGACTTTGAAAATTTGCAAGCTTCCCTCAACAGAATTTTCGGTGTAGCAATTGGAAAAGAAGTTCTAAATGTTTTATTAGGAAATACAAAAAAAAAAAAAGATTGGCTGTGACGCTATTATAAAGGAAAAAATGTATAGATAAATAAGCCACAAGTAAAGATAAACCAAAGAAATAAATAAATTAATAAACATGAATTAAAACATATAAATGTAAACGGTTTTTAAACGACAGAAATGCAATGCATATTTTGCCTAAATTTTTACTTAACTTATAAGAATATTTCGGTAAACCACCCTTCTTCTTTTCTCTCTACTTCTCCTCTCTCTCTCTCTCTCTCTCTCGTCCCTCTCTCTCTCTCTCTCTCTGTCTTCCTCACGGTACCCAGGTTCATTGGTCCAAAAAGAGGAATGAAACACGATGGGTTGGTTTCCCTTGTAACTCATTGAGGTTTCGTTGCGTCCGAGCAATGAATTGGTGTACTTGATGATTAATTGCGAGTTTTAAGTATTCGTGAGGTGTAAAAGGGCGCACCCAAACACACACAACAATATTAAATACATATAATATCTATATATCCATATATATATATATATATATATATTTGGTGTGTGTGTGGTGTGTGGTATGTTATATATATATATATATATATATATTCTATATATTATTATTATATATATATATATTATAAACTCATATTATATAGAGATCTAGAGATGAGAGAGAGAGGAGAGAGAGAGGCGGTTTTACTCAAGAAAATGAAACTGTTTTCGGCAAAGTACAGGTTTCATGAAATATTTTATTATAATATCTATATCAATATACTTAATATATATGATAATAATAAAATATAATAATATTATAAATATCTAATATCTTATATATCCTATATAATATATATATTATATATATATATAGTATTAATAAGTAGCGTGGATTTCGATATTGAAACGACATTAGTAGCTTAATCAATTGTAATATTTAAATCAAGACGGCGTTGAAATAAACTTACATATATATAGCTAGAATTACCTAAATAGATAGATAAAAATAAAAATAATAAGGTTTTTATATTATATATATAATATTTATATATATACTCTATATTATATATATATATATATATATATATATATATAATGACAAACAGCTGAATATTTCAGCCATCACGCAAAGACTATTTCTTACCATGCCCGCAAACTGCCTGCTGATACGGAAAATTCATCTCCAAAACTTCTGGCAAGTTGGGTGCCATTTTATCCCCGGCCGGGAAAGGAAAGTTTTCAAAACCTTTCCCTTAAGGAAAGCTTCAAATTCCTTCCTCACCTTCCTTTTCCTTCATTACTTTCTCTCGATAAGGACCTTGCTTTACCCTTTAACCCTGTTCTGTAGTTTCCTTCTTCAGTTTCTTAATTCTGTTTTTTTTAAACTGGACGTATTTATTTATAATAATAATAATAATAATAATAAAATAATAATTAATTAATAATAATAATAATAATAATAATAATAATAATAATAATAAAATAATAACTAACTGAAAAATATTTTGGGTAGTAATAATAAGATAATAACAATAATAAGATAATAGAAACCAATAAAAATAATTATTTATTTATATGAATAAGAATGATAACTGCGTAAAACTTCAGAATTAAGTTAGACAATGCGAAACATAAAATATAAATGAACATTTCTTTTACTGAATTAACTGACACCATCAATAAGAACAATGTTTCTGATGAAGGGTAGTAAGAGGACTGAAATTCTGTTAGAAATTTAAGATACTCTCGTTTATTATCAAGATCTCAAAACCATGTTTCCCTCAAAGGAGAATTGCAACAAAACAGCAAAGCATTACATTTTGATGTTAAGATTTGTCAACATACTCCATGTCTGTCAGCCATCAAGGATAATCATGGTTCAGGACGAAAACTATGGGTAAAGTTATTTTTGGCTTGTGTTTCCTCATTTGGGTTTGGACTAGGTATATGGTGATGCAACATGAAAACTTGAATGATAATAACTATCATCTACCATTTTATATCAAGTAAAAACGCAATAAAACGATTCCAGATAAAAATTCATATGAATGTCTTCAAGTGCCAACAAGTAAAAAAAAACTTCGGTGCAATCGAGTTTTTAGCATAGTGTATAATGCCACGGGCCGGTGGTGGTCTGTGTTGTTGGCACCTATATGGGTTCAATGGCTAACTTTATACTTAGATGAAATAAAAAAAAAAAAAAAAAAAAAAAAACTTCTTTGATGATTGGAGGGTGAATAGCCAACATACCATTCTACCGCCATCTGGAGTCAGTAGTTTTTCAGATCTGAGGGCGGAAAGACAAAGTGCGGACGGACAGACAAATAGCCATGCTAACAGCTTTTTTTTTTACAGAAAAATAAAACCCGGCGTACCAGAAAAATAAAATGGTTGGGGAACAACAGAGACAGAAAGAGAATCCCAAAGCTTAGTAGAAGCAAAGAAACTATCGCTAAACCGAACCTGTCAGTATGAGAAGCGTTGCCCTGACAGGAGCTACTAGGCTACCTAATAGAGACGCACGCTAGGAAAAATTACCAAATTAAATTTCGCAAAGGAGAGAGACATCACAGTAAGCGTGGAAATATTTGAGTATGAAACTCTCGAGCAAAGACAGAATAATGAACTACATACCAGAGCTTTAAAGGGACCAAATATGTAAATGAAAAAGATCCCAGGCTCATGCAAACTTCACACGGAGCCCAAAAATAGAAGAAGACCCTTCAACGAAATTTACTGATTATTTCTTGGAGTCTAAAGTCTGGCAGCCGTGCAATTTGATACCCGTAACTTTTCAGAGAGAGGAGGAGAGAGAGGAGAAGAGAAGAGAGAGAGAAGAGAGAGAGAGAGAGAGAGAGAGAGAGAGAGAGCTCCAAGTATAAAAAAATAGAAAAATAAGAGCATAACACAGAAAAATTTTTCTCCAGACAAAAAAATGAATATGATGATGGATGAAGAAGAAGAGGATAATGATGATAATGATGATATAATGATGAAGATCATCATCATCATCGAGGAAGAAGGTGATGATGATGGATGAAGAAGATGGTGAGAAAGATAATAATGATGGTGAAGATGATACTGAGGATAATGAGGAAAATGATGACGATGATAATGATAATGACGATGATACCGAAAAGGGGAAGGAGGAGAACCTGACAGAATTGGGTATGTTCTTATTAAACCCGTCCTCTCGTCTCGTCGTTCACGCACAATATACTACGACAGTATCCTTCCCCGGTTGTCAGGCAAATCAAGTGGAAAAAGGTGCAGAGAGAGAGAGAGAGAGAGAGAGAGAGAGAGAGAGAGAGAGAGAGAGAGAGAGAGAGAGAGGAATGTGTTATCCGAAGGACAACGAAGGGGAAATGGTGCTATGGTAGTGAAGCGAGGATGGAGGGAGGAGAAAAGGAAAATAAGAGAAAACAGAAAAAGAAAATATTTCAGAAGGGAGAGCTTCATTAAATGTAATAAGAGCAGCTGGTAAATAAGGAGGATAACATATTATGAGAATAAAAACGAAACCAGAAGAATGGAATTATAAAATGGGATACAAAAATAAAACAATAAAAGACAAGTGCCACAAAAAAAATTAATGAATTTATTTGCGTGGTATGAAATTTAACTATAAATTTATAATTTATTTTGGTATATATAAAGACAATAAGATATCAATATAAGCCAGACTTGGCGAAACAATGAAATAAGCTGCTAGCAGATGTGGCTAATAATCTCATTCTAAAATGCTGGCTAGACATCGATAAAAAAACCTGTGGGGATTTCACCCCCACCCTTAAATGGGAAAAAAAAGGTGAAA
Source organism: Macrobrachium nipponense (assembly GCF_015104395.2). Classification (NCBI taxonomy): domain Eukaryota; kingdom Metazoa; phylum Arthropoda; class Malacostraca; order Decapoda; family Palaemonidae; genus Macrobrachium; species Macrobrachium nipponense. The sequence goes on from NC_061091.1 coordinate 23,352,125, forward strand.
TCAAATTGGATACCCAAACAAACAAAGCATGGCATACTAATACATCACACAATATAATATTTACATACAATAAAACTATATATATATATATACTATTATATATATATATATATATAAATATAATATATACATAAATATATCGAATATATATATATATATATAAATATATCTATATCTAATATATATACATACATACATGCATACATACATGTAGTAGCCCCCTTATCAGATATCCCAGATCGACAGGTTCAATCTTCTGTAGTTTACCATGGGCAGATGAGAGAGCAAATGGCAAATTCCACAAGTTTACCATCCACGCAACAAACGAATACACCCTATAACATGATGAAAATGGTCGGGTTACTTCGTACCCTGCAGCATTTAGTATGTAGGATCTTTCTCCATTTCTTTCCCATATCAATGCTAACCCCTCTTCTACCCATACTCTCCATAAAACACACAGCTTCAATAGCATGTGAGGGGTAACTTTACAACTTTACCAATGTACATTAAGTACCATTCCTATGTAAATGCATCACTGCATGTCTGTTTGAGAGTTTAGTTAAAAACACCATGTGAAAACACCAATTCCTCTAATGGTTTGAATTAAAACTATCGACCTCATTTGATAGATCAATTTCTTTATCTTTGATGCATCACTACGCCGTGACCAGAGATAGTGAGTTAAAAGCCATAATAATGTATATGAGATTGAATTTTTCAAAATACAATAAAGGTTACAAGCCTGGGAGCTTTCGACCGTTTGCGCAACGGTTTGCAAAAAGTTTGGCCGAAGTGGACCGTTGTGCCAACGGCCGAAAGCTTAATATTTTTTTTTAACCTTTTTTGTATTTAGAAAAATACAGTCTCATATACATTATTGTGGTTTTTAACTCATCATCAAGTTCTTTATTACGACCAACACCATCTTATTACTGATAAAGTTCTTTATTACATTAACATCCTCATTTCACTGACAGTCCTTTTAAGAAGTGATGGCAATTATGCATCTTAATAATAAAAACAAGTAAAAAGTGCGCCGAATCGAGTTTTCTGTATAGCGTATAATGCTCTATGAAACTCTTAGCCACGGTCCATGAAACTTTCAGCCACGCCGTGTGGTGGCCGGTATTGTTGGCCCCGATAGAGGTGCCAGACACACGATTATGGCTAACTTTAACATTGGATAAAATAAAAAAAATATCGAGGCTAGAGGGCTGTGATTTGATTTGTTTGATAATTGAAGGGTGGATGATCAACATACATTTGCAGCCCTCTAGCCTTAGTAGTTTTTAAGATCCGTGGGCGGAGACGAAAAGTGCACACGGACACACAAATAGCCATCTCTCAAAAGGGAGAGAATGTACTACACACAACAAATTAACTTTTTAGACAAGAAATCGCCAGATTCCATGGATAGAATCACTGCTTTATCAAATCGCAAATAAACGATAAATGAAACGTTATTTGAATAAGAATGTACTGGCTCAGTCCAAAGAAATTACTGAGCCACATTAACTCAAGCCTGAATCAATTCGGTATCAGAGGCTGAAAAATTGTAGGGGGATGTCATGATTCAGCAAAAAATTAATAAATAAATAAAAAATTCAGCGGGCATTCGCTCTACTGGTTTTCAAATAGCTAAAATACATTATGATGAACACCATTAATCTAAAACCAGTGTTCTCATTAGCTAATACAACACAAAAAAGAATTTAACTGTCTGATTTATATATGTTATAGTACATATATAAATCAGACAGTTAAATCCTCTAGTTCCATCTAAACCACATATGTCGACTGAAAATATCCGATGTCGGACTGACATTTAAATTGACATAAATCGATAAACAACAAAGTACGGCCACTGCTTCATACAAGCATAACATTAAATTCAACCCTCATATTATATATATATATAGTATATATATATATATATATATATATATATATATGTATATATATATATATATATATATATATATATACATAAAATATATACATATCTATATATAATATATATTTTTATATATCTATCTAATATCTATACATATATATACAAAATACATATATAAGTAAAATCAAGCTTGATCACTAACTAAAATGTCAAGAAAATTGCTTACAGCATTTGTTGTAAAAGCCATAAATGTTTTACAACATTAAGCATTAAATACACGAACATTCCGTTTAAACAGCAGTAAACGATCCATGGATGTATTAATTTCAATACCATAACGAACAGATATGAAGAATTACCAGAACTGACCAAATGCAATGGCCACCTCAAAATATCTAAGTCGAAACGTCGACAGAAATTCTTATGAAGCAGCTGAAACAAGGTGAAGAAGTTTCAAAAAGTAATAAGGAGAGAGAGAAGAGAGAGAGAGAGAGAGAGAGAATGTGTCTCTTGCCTCTCCACGTTCTCATTACCTCACCCTTCTTCTCCCAAAACTTTCTCGAATCACATCCTCCAAATCTTTCATTCCAAGACACCCCATCCCTCCCCCCCCCTTCCCCCAAAGCCTATACAGCCTTAACTAAAGAAAGAGCTCCACTTCCCCCGGTCCCCCCCCCCCCCCCTCCCCAAACCTTGGCCTCATCAGTCAACATTCTGCTCGTGGAGAATGAGACGGGAAGGAAGACTATAATACAATCCAAGAAAAAAAAAATTGGGAGAGATAGGAAAAGGAAAAAAAGGAAAGTGGAAAAAGAAAAGGAGAATGAAAAGGGATACGGGAGGGAGGAAACACGAGAAATTTTTGAAGGCCCCAGATCTTGTTTCCTGAGACCAAGAAGAGACATAACGAGGAAAATAATTGCAGATGTAGGGATACTAATATAGTAAATTCTAAATTTCCAAATTTCTCTCTCTCTCTCTTAAAACAGAAAAAAGACCGCGAACTCATTAGAAGAATGAGTAAGGTGGTAAGAGGAAGGGGAAAGACAAAAAATAAGAAATGAAGAAAATGTGAATAGGAGAGTTGAGGAAGACAAGAAAGATTAAATTTTCTAAAGAATAAAATATGCAAATGTTTAAGTGCTCTCAATTTCAAATCCTTCCTAAACCTTTCCACAGTCGACCTTATTCTCGTTCCTGTATTTTTCACCTCCCTTCTATTTTCACTAACTCGGGGAGTAAGCCTACAATCTACTTTGTTGTTGTTGTTATTCTTGTTCTTGTTTGGGGGGGGGGGGGAGGAAATGTCTATGGAAAATCCTAAAAATGTCTGAAAAAGGTGTTTCGCATTGAGCTAAAGACACAGGAATTTTGGAATACGATATTTATGACTTTATTAGAATGGAAATGTAAAAAGTAAATAATGTGCATGTTAAACGGTACAGAAAAATGATGTTTAATAGAACATAATGTATTTATTTTAATTTCCATTGGTGCAACAAGGCTTTGGTTGACCGTAGATTTTAGCACTTATTAATTTATTTAGTGTACAGAATTTAGGCTACGTTTCTGTTCGATTCTCTTGTGTTTCCGCTTATAACTGAGAGTGTATGCATTGTTTAATTTGTGTCCTTTTTATTTGATCCTTGTTGTTAGTATGAGTAATGCTAAGTACGAGTACTAATTACGAAAACCACTTCACGTTAAGTTAGGAATATAATGTTTGCAACTTATGCGTGGAGGGGAAAACCATGTATGAGTCCCGAGTAAGCTAGAGGTCGGATCACGCCTTGTATATTTTAATCCTGATTTTCATTTACAAACCATGGTCCACTTTCCATAAGCCCTGGGTTAGATAATATCAAGGAGTGACGAACCCCATGAGACTCACTTATAAATCATATTAATAAAGTACACACATTACTTTATCTTCTACTAACAACAATGTATACAAGACAGGCCGCTTTCAAATCCTAATAGCCTTAAAATATTCTTCTATTTCATTTCCATCCGATTAAATAAGCCTATTAGTCAAGTCAGAGGAAAATGTACCTAAATCCCTCTTCTGTTAGAAGTCATCAAACGTTTTTTTCGACCACAGCGGCTGTCTTTCAATTACATGCAAAACAGCGACGGACTTTTCTTGGTTACCTACGAATTACCCGACCTTTTGAACTTTAGAGAAGTTTTCCCTCATTTTCTGCCCAAGGCGAACAAAATGTCACTAACAAAGACGTGGCCTTTTGTTATCTTCGGTGTTTTTTTTTTTATTTCATTTTATTTCTTTTTTTACTCCGAATCAATTCCAACTCGTACAATACCAACGATTATGGGACCGTTGACAATAACATATTGATATACTTTTTCCTTTTTTGTAAATAAAGGAGCATAAGTTTTGCCTTCGTTTTTCTACCCGCTTTCTCCCCACCCCCGCCCTCCTAACCCGTTCCCCTAATTTTTAGGCAATGATATTTATTATTATTTTATTATTATTCTTATTATTCAGATGACGAACCCAATTCATATGGAACAAGCCCTCAGGGCCACTGACTTGAAATTCGAGCTTTCAAAGAATATTATGGTGTTCATTCGGAAGATGTAACAGAAGGTAATGGGAAATACAGAAAGATGATAGCAGTTATTAGAAAAACTTATGAATGAACAAATATATAAATAAATATATAAATAATGTAAGGAAATTATTAAAATGGGAGAATTGTATTAAGGTAGAAATAATGATAAAATATGGATATTTTAATTTTTTCATCAAAACAACTAAGCCAGCGTCGTAGACTTTACACCATATGACCGTGACGTCCCGATAAAAACGTCTAATCTTTAAGATATATCAGGGAGATTATTTATACATTTGCTAAGGTGACGTCAGACAGTATATAAGTCAGGCCACCACGGACCGTGGTTAAAGTTTTATGGGCCGCGGCTCATGCAGCACTATAACGAGACCACCGTAATAGAGATCTATTTTCGGTGGCCTTCATTATAGGCTGTAGCGGCTCCAAAGAAAAGTCGATTGCGTTGAAGAAACTTTGGCGTATTTTTTACTTTTTTCTTTTGCAAATTAGAAAATGAAATGTATTGCATATTAACTGTTGCAACTGCTATTAGCTTCCTTTATTTTGACAAGGTTTAGGCTAAATTAGCAGTAGTGTACGTAAACAGTTTTTTTTTTTTTTTTTATCTAATAGGGATTCATAAAATATACCAATAGTTAAGAATGAATTTGCTTTGCGTTTCTTCTCAAGTAAAGAAGTGTGTGCTATTTAGTATGGTAATATCAACCCCTTAAGTTTTCCTCTAGGAGTTAACCAGTAATACCAGGAAAATCTCGAATAAAATAGCTGATCAGATACATTATATTTCCAGCGTAATCGAAGTGGACAGAATTCTCTTCGAATCAGATTCGCTTTTGCAAAGCAACCCAGAGTTACGTAATGTTATTATCTCCCCTAATATGAGGAAGAGAAGAGGCATCTTATCTCATCCCCAATCGAAGTGAGGGAGGGGGGGGAAGGAGGCATAATCTTACTCCTTTCCCCAGAGAGATTACATCATTAGCCAATCAGATACCGGTTAAAGAAAGCAAAGAAGCAGAGAGGTTCGAAGCTTCTTAACGAACAGTTCGAGGCTTCGTATGCAATTCCAAGAATCTCATGTTGGGGTTGATGATGGAAGGGAATCTTTTGTTACAAGGCAGTGAATGTTCACTATTACAATTAAATCATTCGTCAATAAGGATAAGACCGAAAATTATTATTATTATCATTATATTAATGAAAAAAACTCATAGTAGAAGTACACATGTGGATTTTGTTTCTCAATTATTATTATTGAGATAAAAACATGTCCAATATGACAGCAAAATCCCTGCAAAGAACATAAATGTCCAATATGACAGTAAAATGTATATAAAAACAATATCACACCGAAAATGAAAGTAAAATGTCTGAAAAGACAATATCTCAAATGACAGAAAATGTCGGAAAAGACCATAGCACGCCCAATATGATAGTGAGATATCTGAAATACCATAACATACACACAGATATACTGATATGTATAAAAGCATTTAAAAACAATAATGTCTAAAATTATTGTAAAACTAAAAAGATATAGAGTAAAATATCTGGTGAGTCAATGTATGCAAAACAATAAATTATCAAAGAAACCGTCTCGATTTATCAATAATGAACAATCAAGTTTTTCTTCAAAGAACCAAATGATGATGGTATCACTATTACTGTTATAATTATATTTTCATTGTATTGTAATTATTTACTGACATTTTCATCTATTTACTTATTAATATGTTGAAATATTTCAACTTATTTTAATAACTGATCTCTTCTTTCTGTATTTCCTATTTACCTTCTGTTGCTTCTTTCAAATAAATACCACATACTTAGGACGCTTGAACTTCAACTCAATGGCACCTGAATAATAATAAAAAAACAATCTTGACAATCGCCATAAAAACAGAAAAAAAAAAAACATTTCTGATCACGGCTACCACTACCACTACAACCCCAACATTAATTATAATTACAACATTATTATTCATAAAAAAACAAACTACAGATTCGTACTCATGTTTCAGCCCGTTCCCCTCGCATTACAAAAGCGAATTAAATAAACGGTATCCTATGACCCACTCAAACTTTTTCACATTCTGTCGGTGCTAATGGCTTCCGGAATGCTTTTATAGAGAGGTTAATGCCATTAATTTTTTTTTATCTTTTTACTTATTCTCGTTTTTACTTGAATTACGGGAAAAACAGCACAGGAGAAAGCTTTGCCACTGGCTTTTTTTTTATCTATCATTATCTAAGTTTATTTTCAAATGAGGGGTCAAATATATTAGTTCGTTGGCAAGGGACTGATTTGACAATATTAGTCAAGACATTATTCCATTGTATTTCATAAAAAATAATTTCAAAAAGCGGCAATTCTATTTATGTCTGCAAAAAAGATTTTACCGTCCAAAACTTAGTTGATAAAACTGCTTCCTGATGAATTACATAAACGAAAACAATGAAAAATTCCACCATAGAGCACCAAACGATATAAGATCAAAACTAAGCTAAAAATAGCATTCAGTTTCATTTGCTTCCACTGTAATTCAATCATTCACTTTCATCGGTAAACAGGCAGATATTAGTCATTCCAATGAATAAAAATATACTAAAAAAAGAATAAGTAAATAGATGTAAATGTAATTAAATTAATAAAATATAATTACGTTGAATGGAACCAGTGGTTATTCAGCAACAGGATCAACGGCTTTACGTGACTTCCCAACCACGTCGAAATTTAAAATATAATTATGATAACAGCAATAATGAGACAATATTACCTACATCTAGCAAACTCTTAGAAAATGCATTAGTAATCGATAATACAGTTCTCAGAAAGAGATCTGGAAGAGGAACTAAAGGTTTCAGTAAATCTCGTTAATTGAGACTTTTTAAAATATACTCTGTGCCCTATTTAGATCATTGTTTTATTTCCCAAATAAAAAAGAAACATAAGAATAGACTTGCCGGAAAGTATGGTTGAGGTCGGGAAAGTGTGGTTGAGTGCGGCAAAGTATGGTTGAGTGCCGAAAAGTATGGTTATGTGTGGGAAAAGTGTGGTTAAGTGGGGAAAAGTACGGTTAAGTGCGGGAAAGTATGGTTGAGAGCAGGAAATAATCGTTAATTGCCGAAAAGTATGGTTTTAAGTGTGGGAAAGTGTGGTTAAGTATGGGAAATTATGGTTAAGTGCCGGAAAGTATGGTTGAGAGTGGGAAAGTATGGTTAAGTGCGGGAAAGTATGATTAAGTGCGGGAAAGTATGCTTAAGTGTAGGAAAGTATTGTTAAGTGTGAGAAAAGTATGGTTAAGAGCGGCAAAAACCAGGCTTTTGCCCTTGTATGGAGGTGTGGTTGGCTTCACAGATTAGTACAGGGGAGACCGAGGCCTCCCTCTCCAGGTATATTTCCCCCAAGTACTCTGGTTAATGAATCTAGTACCCGAGTTAATCCCGTCCCTAATCTGACGATCAATATCAAATGCAACGACCTTTGTTGCTTTCAAGAATATAATCATCTTTGCTATTGTTTTTTTTTTTTTTGTATGTAGTTTGTTGTAGAATAGCCATGTACTCTAATTATAGCCCACATCACGTTTTAATCCAGTCATAGAAGTTATATATACATAAATGCTTACATGCACACACACTTACAAATA
>NC_061091.1:23365265-23372765 GCF_015104395.2 Macrobrachium nipponense
ATTGGTCCTTCAATAAAAGTCGGGTCAGTTAATATAGATTTATCGCTCACTTGCACAGGGGCCATTTGCCCAATCGAGGGTTTATAATGACGAAGAGGCCCTTAATTTCATTCAGAGCCTGTTCGTTGGCATTTCTGCAAAGGACAATTTAGTAACCCAAGTCGCACGGCGGGAATGAAAGGACAGAATTTTCAGAATTATTTTTGTATTTGATTTATATGGATTTTTGGCATAATGCCAAACACTGGGGCAACTAAGGCAATCCAGCGCTGAACCGGAAATTGACAGTAAAAGGTTTGAAAGGTGTAACAAGAGGAAAACCTCGCCGTTGCACTATGAAGCAATTGTTAGGAGAGGGTGGACAGTAAGATGGAAGAAAGAGAATATGAACGGAGGTACAGTAAAAGGAATGAAAGTTGTTGCAGCTAGGGGCCGAAGGGACGCTGCAAAGAACCGTAAGTAATGCCTACATTGCACCGAATGAGGTGCACTGACGGTACCAACCCCCTACGGGGATTTTCAGATGGACAAAACCCAAGCAGAGATAAAGTTCCAAGTCTTGGCAGTAATTGGCAAACAACTTTCCAGTGAACATCTCACACAGAGTATAGGGTTCTAAACAACTCCCGCCTTCCAATTCAAAATAAAACGACTGACACTTCCGTAGAAAATCACTCAATTAATCATAATCTGCTCAACAGCTCTTGCTAAATAGACAACGTACTCGAAACCCTAAATTAACGCATCCTTTAAAAAGAATCTATTGAGGCTCTCTAAGGGATAATGATTCCACTCTCACCCTCTTTCCCACGGGAAGAGGGGAGCCAATTCTCAGAACCTTACTTATCTCTGTTTGCCTTTGTTTGAGCAATCTCGCCAATCCCTCCCAGGGGGAGACTACGGACCAACTTCGAGGGTGGTTTGCATAACAGATAAAGGAGAGAGGCGATCCGATTTTCCCGGAAATCAGGATTATGAAGGACCAGAGACGTTGATCGAACGTCAATATTGGAATGGAACGGAATATAGAATTTTGCCCAAAGGTCAAGTGATGGGATCTATGAGGTCATCCAGCGGTGAAAGGGAAATTGAGAGTAGAAAGGTTTGAAAAGTATAACAGGAGGAAAACCTCGCAGTTGGACTGATATAATTGTTAGGAGAGGATGGACAGTCAGCTGGAAGAAAGAATATGAACGGAGGTACAGTAAAAGGAATGAAACGGGTTGCAGCTGGGGGCCGCAGGGACGCTGCAAAGAACCTAAAGTAATACCTACAGTACACCACATGAGGTGCACTGGCGGCACTAACCCGCCCCCACGGGGAACGTCATTGTTGCCTGATGATTGCGCAATGCTTCGAATTTGGCAGCGGTGATTAATATTGGGTTACTCTGAAGAGCGAGTTGCAGTGTTCTTACAAAGGCTGAGAATCTAGGAGTTATTTTTACCCGTTTAATGTGTTGTATTTTCAATAGCTATGATTTTTTTTTTCTTGACGAGCGGGAAATAAACGAATTAAGTTTTCACTCTATACAGGGTATTGTACCAGCAAAGACATTCATGCACCATGCTATAATACGGCTACTAATACATAACTATGTACTGTGTATGTAATATAATAATAATAATAATAATAATAATAATAATAATAATAATAATAATAATAACCTTCATTTCAGCTCAGGGCCATATACAAAGTACAGACAGTAACATACACAATCTAGATACATGAGACATGATAAAAAAAATGAATAATCGCCACTTATCCACAAAATAGCTGAGGTAGCATAATAACAGTAATATTATTGGTGAGAAAAAATGCATTTTGAGTTATAACAGTTAGTGCACAGATTATATAACTTAAATTTCAACTAGAGACCTTAGGTGGTTACAGTAGTCAGGTCCAGAGGGCTAAATACGAAAATTGAGTGTAAAAAAACACTTTAACTTGATAGTATTCACAGTAATAGTGAAAAAGTAAAATATCAGCAATAAATGTAAATAATAATGACAGAATATGTGTGTGTATTCTTAAAAATCAGTAATAGTGATACTCTGTGTTATGGAGACTTCGATAATCCATCCTAATAATATCTATCACTCCTATGCTAATATTAGACCTACGATGATTGATGATACTGATAATGAAAACTTTAGAATCATTGTCATTACTATTATTTTCTTAGCACCACCCTCATTTTTATCATCATTACCAATATAAATAACGGACTTTGAAGTCCTTGAACGTAGCAATTCAATCCACAAGTGGTCGTAAGACGAAACAAATCACTGAAACAGTATTCTGTAACGGACAGCGTCAATCAGGCATCCATAACATCCTGGCAGAAAGGTCAGTTGCACTTGCAGTTTGTACTTGCACCAGGGAGAAAGCAAGTAAGGGCACCAGCGCCCCGTGAATAATCCTCCGTGAAGACAGCTTGGAGAACATCTTTCTCTTGTGCTACTAAGCATTTTGCTGACAAGTAGTTGAATATGACTCATAATCAGCTTTGTCTGCTTGCATGGTGTTTTTACATTGCATGGAACTCAGTGGTTATTCAGCAACGGGACCAACGGCATTACGTGATTTCCCAACCACGTCGAGAGTGAACTTCTATCGCCAGAAATGCACATCTCTAACACTTCAATGTAATGCCCGAGAATCAGAATCGCGGCCACCGAGGTGGCAGGTCAAGGCCATGCCGATCACGCCACTGAGGCGCTTGGCTCGCAATCAGTAATGCCTTAAATGGTAAGATTTAAAAGTCCATTACTGACGTGTTTATATAAAGCAATATCTACATACCAAGAGCAGCTTTAGTCATTAATAATATCAATTATTTTCCAAACTATTTACGCCGAAACTGTATCAACATCGGCATCACCAATAGTACTATTTTAAGTTCTTATTAACATGGATGAAACTTATAATTTCTCGCTCTTCTAATTCAATATAATATTTGAGTAATTTTAAACCATCTGTAAAAATTAAACCAAAAATGCCGATAAGATATGTTATGGAATGTAGTGCACATATGAGTCCATAAAGAGAATATGCTCTACCTAAGGCATAATCTAACTTATTATATAGAAATTTAAAAACGGTAGTACAGATAAAGTCACCAGTAATCACACACAAATGTATATAACCAAACAATTCAAATATTTTACACTCATGTATACGTGTGTGTGTGTGTGTGGGTGTAAATGTAATAAAATTATAAATTATCTATATCTATATATATATATATATACATATAGTATAGTATATACAATCCATCGGTATGATATATTATTAATATAATATTATATATAGATATAATATATATATATATATATATATATATATATATATATAGATATGATATTAGATATGATATATATATATATATATATATTAGATCTATAGATATATATATATATATATACTATATATATATTAATATATTATATATATATATATCTATATATATATATATATATATATATATATATATATATATATATATCTATATATATATATATATATATACATAAAGTGTGAGCGCGTATGTGTGTATCGGTACACACACCAATACCAATAATGACCCAGGCATCAAAACTTAAATTACCAGCGAAACAAAATTCCCACTCGGTCTTCCCTTCCAAACGAATGCGACAGATCTAAGCAGATCAGACCACAAACGACGACTCTTCTAAGAACGTCCGTCCATGCAAGGATCATAAATCAAGGAGCCTCCACAACGACCGACAACATAACCCAAACCCCCCCCCTAACCCCCACCTCTCTCTCTCCCACTCGGCCCGGCAAGGACGCTAAAATACAGCAGGGAAGGAAGGCTGGTTGCCTGATATTACTCACGCGAACTCGACAGTAGTTTTAAATTGAATGTATTTGTTTGTTTTTGTTCGCGTATCGTATAATTTTCCTCGTGCGAACTCAACAAGAGTTTAAGTTGAATGTTTATTGTTTGTTTTTATGTGTCATATAATTTCCTTCAGGCAAACTCAACAGAGTTTCAACTGAATATACACTCTATCTGCGTGTCTGTGTGGAGATGATCTGATACTGCTCATGCTAAGTCGACAGAAGTTAAAACTGAATGTGTGTGTGTGTTTTTTTACATGTGTTTGATCTAATACCCTGGTCTAATATTACTCATCCGAAATCAGAATTAAAACTGAATGCATTTCTGCGTTTTTGTGTCTGTATGGTCTGATACTTCTCATACACACTCAACGGGAGATAAAAACTGTATGTATATACTATGTGATCTTATGTGTATGTTTCTGATACTGCTCACACAAGACAATAGGAGTTTCAGCTGAGCGTATATGTTTGTTTTTATAATTGTACCGTCTAATTTTCCTCCCACAAAATCAACAGGAGTTGAAATCGAATGTGCATCTTCACGCGCGTATTGTCTAAATTTCCTTTGCAAACTCAACAGGAGTAAAAACTGAATATATATCTATGTGTACGGTGTAATGCTGGGTGATTTCTCATGCAACCTCAACAGGGGTTTAAACAGTATGTCTATGCTTATTTTTACCTCTCATAGAAAAAAAACTCATGTTATAAACATTACGAAAAGCATACGCACATATACCCACACAAGCAACAACTATTACGCCTCATTATAAGAGTGATTGGCTATAAAAGTTATCAAAATCATATATACCCTTACAAAAACAACAGTAATTACGTCTCATTATAAAATTCATTTTATTCTACGTTTCCATGTGAAATCCACGTTATAAAACTGTCTCATTGAAAAATTCGTAACAAGGCTTCTCGTGATAAAGTTCGTCATAAAACTACTACGCGTTATAAAATTCATATTATAAAACTACATCGCCTTATAAAATTCATGTTATAAAACTACGCCTCATAAAAAATTTACATTACAAACTTACATCACATTATAAAATTCATGTTATAAAACTGTCTCACCATAACAATCCTCTTTTAAAACTACGCCTAACTGTAAAAATTGATATAAAACGTCTGTATAATTTCATGTCATAAAACGAATTAAAATCATACGTACACACAAAAACATCAGCGATCACGGCTCACTTTCCCACAAGCATAAATACAAATCGAAAGGATATATACTACACACGCTGCATACAGACATACACCAAGTCTTCCGGCGATTTCTTTCTTGTGCAAACGACTTCCCGTCTGCCGTTTTATCGCCGATAACACAAGACGCCGAGGACGACAACGAAGGGGAAGTCCATAAAACATGACTGCGACTCTTCTCCTTCTTCTTCTTCTTCTTCTTCTTCCCTCTTTTTAGTGGAGGCCACCGGGCCGTGAAATCTTCATTTTTAACCGCGACACATACGCGTCGAAATCCACGTTATGTAACCTTCGTTTTTACATTTGAAGAAATACAATTCTTCTGTTTTATGAGCTCGTTCCGTGAGTTCGTTTATTCAGCATAAAAAGTTATAATTATAACAGGAATGGAATATGACATTTAGGCAAATGGCCAAGCGCTGCGACCTATAAGGTCATTCAGCGCTGAGAAGGAAATTGAGAGGAAACGAATTTTAAAAGTGAAACACGAAGAAAACCTCACATGTGCACTGTGAAACAATTGTTGGAGGAAGGTGGAAAGTAAGATGGAAAAAGAAGACGATGAGTGGAGGTATAGTAAAACGAATGAAAGGGGTATGAAGCGAATATCTCCCTTAACTTTGCAGCAGCATTTTGATACGCTAGACTACCTTATTTTTCGTCACTGTTATAGAAAAAACTTCGCCAATGGTTGAGGAGACACACTCGAGGAATGAAGGCAAAGCACATTCCGGTAAAAATAATAAATAAAAACAAATAACTACACCGCTTTGCACCCAGGTCATTAAACTTTAAATACTATAACAACTGCTATAAAAAATGGTTCTATCTGATAAAAAAAGGATAATACCACAGCACCACTGTTAAAGTCACAGTCGACGGAAAAACACATAAAAGCGTGTCCCAAGACAATGATCGTTGTTATATTCTCCATTTACCGAACGGCAGTTTTTTTTCCTTTAACCCCATAAACTTTACGTAATGTGGTCCAGTCGGCAGTATCTCTTCTAGGAACGTGATTTTTTTTGTTTTTTAGGAGAAAAACAACCAAGTTTATTCAACTTCAAATAAAGTTGGGAAAACAACCAGACGGACTCGAAATGTCCCCAAGGGAATAAAAATAGACATCCATTTCTTTTCCCCTAAAAGAGGAGATTCCACTTGATGGTTATTCCTCAGATCTGTAAAAGCTTTCTCCCACCACAACTGACTAGCTATCAGGAACTAATTCTATGCTAGCATCCAGAAGCCTAATGAGAGTTCAGGCCTGATCCGCTCGTTAACGAATCGAATACGTGACTAATCTCTAATTATTTCAAGTTCACAATAATCAAGTAGATTCACTTACAGAAATCAACTTTCTACACCCGGGTAGTAACCAGTTTTATATATATATATATATTACTATATATATATATATATATAATATATATATATATATATATATATAAACCATTACCCCCAATAATCAACACTATATTAACATTAATACCTACTGATTGATTGATTGATTTATGAGTTTTAGGCATAATGCCAAGCACTGGGGCAACTAAGGCCATTCAGCGCTGAAACGGAGTTGACAGTGAAAAGGTTTGAAAGGTGTAACAGGAGGAGAGCCTCGCAGTTGCACTATGAATCAATTGTTAGGAAAGGGTGGAAAGTAAGAGGGAAGAATGAATAATATGAAAGGAGGTACAGTAAACGGAATGAAAGTAGTTGCAGCTAGGGGCCGAAGGGACGCTGCAAAGAACCTCAAGTAATACTTAAGTAATACTAAATCATTAAAAGTTCACAATAATAAAACAGACTTCTTCAAAGAATCCAGCTTGGATACATTTAGATCGTTGACCAGTTTTAGCACTGTACACTTATCCATAAACCAATACCCCAATAATAAACCGGTATTATCAACAGTAATAAAATGAAATATTAATATGTAGGAACGGCGTAATCGTAACCAAGCCCCAAAATGTTATTAATAGGAACAGCAGGTGATCACGGTCAAGCCATTCATATTAATGGCGGATGGCCAGCACTGATCCCGCCCCCATAAGTGGCACTTCGTGCAAATTCCGTTTGCAACGGCAACTCTATTTCTGGTACAGTAATGCTGCAATGCAAAACACAGAGCTATTTTCTATACAAAAGCGTAATTACCTAGATTATTACTGATATACGACATTCACAAGAGATGCGTCTGTAAGACATTAACAATAAGGGTAGTTTGTGACCGATTTAGGATTTAATACACGCCATGTATGCTTATGTAATGGCTGATACACCTATACATAAAAAATATGGATAGAAAATAGAAATAAAACTTAAATATGAAAATGAATGTATAATTATAATTGTTTTTCAAATGAGTGAGTGAGTTTGCGCACTTACGTGTGTTTAGAGAATCAACGTGTC